>NC_133617.1:584512893-584808134 GCF_048593235.1 Sminthopsis crassicaudata
TTTTGATTTCAGTAGTATAGGGAGTTCCTAGTAAGGAACTTTCTTTCCCAATGTCCCTCAGCACTTTTTCTTTAATTTGTTTTTTCAGAGAGTGACCTGGGGGCATTGAGAAGTTAAATAACTTGCTAGAGATCACACTATCAGGGCATCAGAGTCAGGCTTGAGCCCAAGTCTTCCTCACTCCAAGATTATCTCTTTATCAACTGAGTCAAGCTGCTTTTCTAAGGTAATCCATCCACATTTTTAAACTTTCCCAGTTGGGCCTCCAGATTCTAAAATTAGAAATAGGTTTTCATTTTTCTATATCAATTAGAGGAATTTCCCAGGGCCATGATATTCAATCTGTGCTTTGGAAATATATTCCAGAGTACATTCAATTCCAAACTGCACTCAGCTTTCTGTGAGGGGAAAAGAACTGGAAGATGCATTTGGTTATCAGTTCCAGGGGAAATTTGCAAATTGCACCAACAGTCATCAGCCTGGGCCTTGGCCCTCATTACTACCATAGTCTCACAATTCAGGAATGTACCAACTGGGAGCATGACGGATGAGTGCCGCTCCTGATCCTAGCTTTGGTGAAGTTACTTTAGTCTCCAGATTCAATATTTCCATAGAAATCCTTCTGGGGATCTTGTACCCTTGTATTTGGACAGATGAGCCAACTAATGCTCTTTATAGTGAACCTCATACATACATTGGCTTGGTTTCTTATCACAATAAGCTGTTTTAAATCTCTCAAAATCAAAGGGATGGTTGATTTACCCTTCTCTGGGAAGTGTTCCCATTCCCCACAGGGACCATGAGAAGGGCAGCTACACGTGGGTGGTGACTTGGAAGTGACAGAAGGCCAGGCTAGAGAGAAAAGGACCATAAGCTCATCTCCCACAGGTTGAGAGCCAAAGCCTGGTGTGTGGCCATTGAGGAGGATGCTAAGGAAATGGGGTGAGCTCCCAGAAAAGTCAAAGAGGTAGAAGGTCACAATGGTGATAATGGTGATGGCAGCTAACATAACGGAATAGTTTAAGAGCAAAGAATTTTGCAGATATGAGCGCATACTTTAAGTTTAAGAGCAAAACACTTCACTGATATTATCTAATGACTAGGGGAAGGTCATCTGAAGAAGGCTATTCTGTCACTAAGTAGACTCATTAGCACCCATAATGTTGCCCTTCAGACTTCTCCAGAAAAGGAGAATGAGCTCCAATGAACGAATAGAAACATTAGCCATCTATTAATTGATTTGTTTGTTGAGAAATGCAAGCCTTGCCTTTCTTTTCTGGGCAGCGGAGTAGAGTTTAGCCTGTCTCCAATATCTGGGTCATTGTTCCTAAAAGGTCAAAGTCAGAACCCAACATCTTCTGTGTCTCATTTTTCAGGATAGGAACATTTAGCTTCTGAGATAAAAGCTGCAATTCAATCCTGCATTTGGAGTGATCTGCTCCTACTTAAAGTGGCAACTTTCTTCCTTGAAATGTTCACTTTTTTTTCCTGAACTGGAGAACATTTTATAGTCCTCTGAGATGTGAAAGCATTTTGAGAGCCTTCTGCAGGATACTTGAAATCCCATAAGTTGATTACGAATAAATGAATGATTTATGAGTTAAAAGTCCATTTGCAGCAAGGGTTCTCCTGATCAATAGAAATTACTCATTTAGGCTTTCCAAACTGTAATTTAATTTTAATAATAACAGCTAGAATTTACATAGCGCTCTGAGACTTGCCAAGGAATTCACAAGTTATCTCAGTTGATCCTCATAAAAACTATTATTAGTCCCATTTTACATTGGGAAAACTAAGAGTGAGTAATAACTGAGGTGAAGCAATTGGTAAAGGTCACATAATGTTACCAAGGCAAGATTCTGACTCTTAAATACAACACTCTATCCATGGTGCCACTTTCCTGCCCCATATTTCTGATCATATACCCAAAAAAAAAAATGTTCAAAAAAGCCTTAAATTCAATCCAAATGCCTATTTCAAACAAGCTGGATGTTATATTAATGTTGATTTTCCTATTTGGGAAACCAGATTTCTCTTGGAATGTGCTAAGAACATGGAAGAGTCAAAAGTTATATCCTTTTTTATGTCAAATATGAACCATATGACAGTGTCCCATGATGTTGTCTGTTGCTGTTTATCTTTGGTTTCTTAGTGAATCATTAAAATTATGCTGAATAATTCTCTCACCAATTATAAATGATTTCAGGAGACTGACTTAAATATATTTCAGGGTCATTTACCTCTGATAACTGCTATTATTAATGACAAAGTAAAATGCCTGTTTTTATTATGATCAACCAAACTAATCAAATGATATTATTCTTTTCCTCTCTCAACCCCCCCACAACTAACCCCCCCAAATAATTAATCGAACTCAATGACAGAAGTTTATTGTCAGATACTAATTTACAGTGATTATCAATTTCACTTGGACATATATCAGCAAAATTGTGAGTGGCTTAACAATGATTAATTTTTTTTTTACTCCAGAGTTATTATGTATGGCCAATTTCTTATAGAATGAAGTAAAGCTGGCTTGATTACAATGATAATTACAGGAGCAGAGTATAGGGGGTAAGGGATGATGGTAAGATAAAATGTTTGGCAGGCCACCACATGCATTTGAACTTGGCAAGCAAGTGCTGGAAGGACAAATCTGTTCCAGCTTCTCGCACACCCATCTGGTGAGGCACCCTTGCCTTAAGCTCCATTCTCTTCCCCTCTTCTCTACCCCTGCCCTTTGTGATTCTAGTGTCAATCTCCCCCTTCATTCATAAAACCAAATAGAGCTTTTGCATGTGGACAAGAATCAGAAGATGGCCCTTCCACTTTATGAAAGCATGCAGTGGCTTCCTAAGTGAAGCAGGATCAGAATGAATGCAGCTCTCGAGACACAGTTGAGTTTACATGTACATCAATAATTCTGTCACATCTGTTGTAAATACAGCACATATAGGGTTTTTTTTTGAGAGTAAATGAAGCAGCCACAAAGAAATGATTAATTCATCCAAATGGAAAAGTTTGATGGATTTGGAAAATAATGAACAATAAAAATCCTGGATCTTTTGTCATCACTGTTCCCTGTATATGACCTTAAATGGTTTATTTAAATATTTCTTTTAACCCTTTCTCCCAAAGAGTTGGGATCTGATAATTCTATGTTCTGTGAAATGGGTGAGTAGTCATGCATGTTGCTTTCATTGTTGTTTCAAACATGAAAGAGAGAATGCTACATAAGTAGGGCAGCTCTACCAGACACCTGATATCAGACCAGTCTCTGAACATAGGAATAAAGATAAAATAAAAATAAAGATTAAATTGGTTTTAAGTTCTTGATATCATTCCTTTGAATTTGCTTTTGTGAAATAGTACCATACATGGAATTTGGGATTGTGGAAATAGAAAAAAAACTTAATTTATCGTTGATGTACTTTAGCTGGATGACCTTATAGAAGTCTCAGTCTGACTCTATATCTAAATATTCTTTTTTGAAAAAGAGGAACAATACTTTCTTATAGGGCTGTCTGGAGGAAAGTGCTTTGTAAACCATAAAATATTATATATAAATGTGTGTTTTTATTATGATGATTTTTACTATGTTTTATCATCAATATCTATATAAATTATAATCAAAGAAGCAATTCAATTCAAGGTCTGTTATCAGTTTCTTTTGTTTATCTGTTTCAAAATGCAAATCACAAAACACTAGAATTATCTAAAAAAGTTTTAAGAGAGTTTTAGGATATAGGAAATATCCAACAGTTCTCTTTGAAACATCTTAATCTTACTTTTTTCTATTGTATTTTTATTTTTTAAAATTTTACTTTCCCTCCCTATTATCCCCTATAGAGAACTGAAGTAAATTGAGTCAACAGCCACAATTATCAACTTGTTATAGTTTGTATGCTCCTTAGATATAATTTTGTTTTTTTTGGATTTTTTCGGGGGTTAAATATAATATAATAAGCATAAATTTCTCTTACAAAAGGCTCAGATAAAACATGTTTATTTTATAGAGCAGAAGAGAAAAGGCTCTTTGAGAGACAAAGTCATTATTTAGACTTTGCCCCTCTTATCCAATTGTAATTTGGTCCCTTTCTATTCCCTATCCTAATTTCCCAGTCAGCACCTATTGATCAGCCTGGTCTTTTGTTTCAGCTAAGAATAAGATTTTGTCATGTCAAAGTTGGGAAAGACATTTCATTTACATCTTTGGTAAGTCATTTTTTTGTCTCTGTGACTTCATTCTTTATCTTTATAGTTGATGGATATTCCTTCTCAGAAAGCCCAGGGAAAATTCTGGAGACCAGAAGGGAAATTTGATTTTATTTTTCCCATTGAGCCAATTGCCAGGGCACTCTCTCACATTCTCTCTCTCCCTGTTTCTTTCTCTCCTCCTCTTTTTCTTTCTCAGTTTCCCTTTTTCTCTATACCTGTCTCTGTCTTTCTCCCTCTTCCTCTCTCTCTCTTTTCTCTTTCAGTCTTTACACATGCAGGAAAAAGAATCTTTTGACACTGATTACATTCTTATTTCATAAAATAAAACAAAATACTTTTTTCTAAAAAAAAGAATGACATGTAAGCAAATGGGGCTGAATTGAGTCTACTGTAGTCTGAAATAGACTTCAAAATGTTATGTATTGTTTGTTTGTTCATTCTAGCTACTCAATTATCCTACCCCAAGACTTAAAGGTGGAGGGGGAGCAAAGAATATTGTGTCTGAGCAGTCATTACAATAAACAGGCTGCTTGCACAAGGTCAAGATAAGGGAGAATGGGAACAATAAAATATTGTAGATGTGACTGGGGGGGCTGCAGGAAAGGAGATCAGTTGGACAATGTACAGATGTCTGTGTTCTCCCTGCCAGGAGCACATACAAACAGGAAGGCTTCAAAGTTCTATAACAAGGGAAAACTAGGTTTTGCTTGATGAGCAGCTCTGAGACTAAGGGGCCAAGCACATGACTGGAATATAAAAACATAAGGTTGTGATTAGGGCTGTGAAAATATTCCATCCACAACCTATATCCCAGCCTGCCTTCCACAAAATATTCTAACTTGGCTTCTCTGGGAACCTGGATCTGAGCCACTCTTACCCTATTCTAGGCTGCATCTTTTCTACTTGATTGGTAGAGACTCTTGGGGCTAGACCCTTCCATGCAGGTACCATTCTAGGAATAAGAGAGATTTGTACGCTAGTTGGGTTCACATAAATAGAAGGGGCCAGATTCTAATTGGGGGAGGGGGAGAATCTCAAGTCACATCCCCTTCCCCCCAAAAAACCCTGCTTCTATCTGCTTGCCACGCTAAGGGATTGTCCACATGGCACACATACATAACTATACCACAGAAGATACTGAGGACTTAGGAAAACTTCTTTGAACATTGCCAATATGAACCCATTTTCCCTTGTAAATAGTTTGTGGTTTCTCCACCACCAACACTACTACCATTCCCATCTCTCCCCCACCCCCATCCCCACCCCAGGTAATTTTGTAATTAATTTAAAGATTATGGAAACAAAGAGTCTTTTTTTTTATTTAAATAATTTGTGGTAACATTGCTTTATAGAAACAATAAACAAAAACAAACTATCACTTTAAGAAGCCACATTTCACTCAAGCCTGTGAGCTATAAAAACAACAGGGGAGTAGGTTGGGATGGTCAGTTCAACAGAAAATTCCCTGGGATGGAGTCAGGATCCTATGCTGAGACTAAATGGGCTTTGCAGAAGAATTAAACAATCAATGCTGAAAGCAGAAAGCCCTTTATTTTGGTGCATTCAAGAGGAAGCCATGTGGCTTAACTAGAGACATTCAAGGGAGTACTGAGGGAGAGTCAGGGACAGTAGAGCTGTTGCTCTAAGCTCTTGCTGAGACTTCTGGGTCCATGCTTCAAGGCAGCTCAGGTCCCTTCTGGATCAGAACAACTCTGGAATCAGGCCTATCTGAATATGAGAGCCTACCGAGACAGAGTCGATTGGTTTCCTTATAATACCAAGCAACCTCTGAGATTCTAGTTGGGGAGGGGTCTAGAAGCCTCTTAGAGTAGAAGTGATTCAAAATAGGGAGGGCGAGGAGAAGGGATTTTCCAGAGAAGAGTCATGACAGAAAAAATATCAGGAAGTTTATGGGCTGGGTCACATGGGCCATTTGTTGGACTGATAAAAACTAGACCTGAAAAATGATGAGTTATCCTTAGCTGTTGAGCTAGGCAAATTATCATTCATTCTCTCTAGAGATGCTTGGGAAAGAACGTGGCACTAGAGTTTTGCTCTGTTAGGACAACCTTTTGTCCCTGTCAGACACAGTTTTGTCAAAAGGGCTCTAGTCAACCACTTTCCACTAGAGGCTGGACCAGTGTACAGTGGGGAATAATAATAGCAGCAGCAATACCCGACATTTGTATAGTGCAATGTGCCAGGCACTGTACTAAACAATTTACAATTATGTTCGCATCCAATTCTTACAACAACCCAGAGAAGTAGGCAGTTATTAACTCCATTTCTATAGATGGGGAAACTGAGACAAATGTATGTTTGGTTTTTTTTTTAAGTGACTTGCCAAGGGTCACACGGTTAGTATCTGACACCTTATTTAAATTCAGATCTTCCTCAATCCAGGCTTGTTGGTTTAACCTGGACCAACCTAGTAAGGCAATAAGTATGGAAGACACTGTTCCTATACCAAAGATCCTTAACCTGGGATCCATGGATCCTCATTACTCCCCCTTCTTGCCCAGAATCCGTGGATAGGTTTTGGGAGACGGGGGTAGTCTGTGAATTTGGAGGGGAAAAAATCATATTTTTATTTTCACTAACTTTTGGGTTCCTTTTTAATTCTATGCATTTATTTTGTGCATTTTAAAACAAAGGAGGTCATGACAGAAAAATTGATTCAGAAATCCTGCCCTAAAGTAGTATATCTCCTGCATTGGGGTGGGAAGAACCAGGTGACTCATTCTTCCTTCTGAGGGCAAAAACAGAGATGAGGAAGAGAAAAGAAGATAAGGAAAGAATGAGAAATAGAACCATTCAAAATTTTTTCTTTTAAAACAGTTGTTGTTTCAGTTGTGTTTGACTCTTTGTGACCCCACTTGGAATTTTCTTGGCAAAGACAGTAGATTGATTTGCCATTTCCTTCTCCAGCTAATTTTACAGAGGAGGAAACTGAGGTAATCAGGGTTAAGTGACTTGCCCAGGATCAAACAGCTAGTAGGTATCTGAGGCCAAATTTGAACTCAGGAAGATAAATCTTCTTGACTCCAGGGCTGGCACTCTATTCACTGTGCCATTATTATGAAAAAAAAAAAAAAGCTGCAGAATTCACCAAAAAAGACAAACCAACCCAAATTTATACTTCTAGGAGAAAGGACAACAGAATGGTTTGTGTGTCTTTGAACAGACAGACCTAGAGTTCCATTAAGAATCATTAGCATGGTGACCTACCAGAGAGAGAAATGGAAAGTCAATAGAGCCACACACAGTAATATTGGCCCAAAATTGAGAAAGGAGAAAGAGCAAGCATTGTGAACTACTTTCTAACAAAGGGCTATACCAAAAGTTCTTTCGAGCAGTGCAGCTGAGCCTGCCCAAGGGGATATTAGAGAAAATAACACAAAGTACCCTCTCCCTGCAGGGCCAAATGAATGGCCTTCACAGCCCTGCTAGTTCCTGCTGGCCTCTGAGGTTAGAGATTATAGGCATCAAACCCGGATCTCTCCCACTGAGCTACTCCTTGGCTACTCCAGCCAGACCCAGATTTGACCCAGATTTGTGATATTTTACATTTCCCACTGGGAAATCCAACCATATGTGGAAACCTCCCTTTCAAGCTCTTTCTCTCCTCCTCCCCCAGGCCTCTATCAGGTCACACCACACACAGTCCCAGCACTTCAGTTTTAGCTGCTTACCCAGTTTATGATTCACACATAGGCTGAGCTTTGGTCAAAAGGCCAGAATCCAAAAGCTACTGGTCTATCGACTTACCAATACTCCTTGCTTTGGAAATAGCTCTTTTCCCCAGTATCTGGATCCTGAAACAAGGCTTTATAAAAATCCTCTTGGATTTTTATTTGATTTATAACATGAAAATCTGAATTAGACACTTCTCCCAATTAACAGCTCCATCTCACAAACAAGTTGTGATAAGAAAATGCCTGGAAACACTTAATAACATCCTTCTCTTCCATTATCTAATGCTAATCTGCTATCTTGGTGGCAGCTGGATGTCACATTAGATACCAGGAAGTTGTCTGAGTTCAAATCTGGTCTTACACACTTAGAAGTTTTATGACTCCAGGCAAGTTAGCTTCAGTTTCCTCATCTGGCAAATGAGCTGGAGAAGGAAATGGCAAAGGACTCCAGTGTCTTTATCAAGAAAAAACCAAATGGAGTCAAGAAGAGTCAGACATAACTGAAAAAATGATTAAACAATAACAAAAATCTAATATTTAATATTGTTATGGACCAATGGGTCTTGTTGATTTAGTCATTCCTTCCAGTGATGTAGATAATAGCCTGCCCATAGCTGTTCCATGTGTACCTCTCTTTTCCATGTCTTCCCTCAAGTTCACCAGAACAAGAGTGGGAAGGAGGTATTCTATGATAGACACATCAAAGTCTAATTATATTCATTCAATTCTAGGAGAATTAAGTACAAAGAATGTATGCAGTGAGGGTGAAGGACTATGAGTATGGAATATTGAATACACTGTCTGGCTCAGCTGATAAGTTATTTAGTTTGGCTCAACTCTTTTCCTCTCTTTTATTCTTTGTTACAAGGGGTAGAGAGGAAGGTGATATAAAAATGAAAGATATTCATGTTTTAAAAAAGAATTGGGCACAGTGGGAGAAATATCCAATTCAAATTTTTATGTTGTAAATCAAAGAAAAACCTGAGAGGAATTTTTTTTAAAAGTCTTGTTTCAGGATCCAACTACTGGGAAAAATTATTAAAAACTATGATTTCTAAAAATGATAAAAGAAACTCACTTATATATGGTTTTAACAGTTATATATTCTTTTCTTCACTGTAGCTGTGTGAGATAGTAGTACAGGTACTGTATTATTATTAGCCCATTTTGTGGATGGCAAAATAGAGAACTGTAATACGTCTAGTTGGTCAAAGTATTTATTACAGGGTGAGCCAGACACTGTGTTAAACTTCAAGCACACAAACAAAAGGCAGCTTGAAGCTTAGCAACCATACAAACAAAAGACAAATACTGTCCTTGTCCTCAAGGAGCTCACATTCTGAAAAGTCATCAGATGTCTAAAAGGCAGCTTGATGGTATAGTACTGAAACTCAGTAGAGAGATTTGGGTTAGATATTTAGATTTGAGAGTAATCTATATATGAATAAAAATTGAACCCATGGGAGGTAATGAGGTTATTAAGAGACTGGAGTGGTTGGCCATTTCCTCCTCCAACTCATTTTACAGATGAGGAAACTGAGACAGAGTGAAATGACTTGCTCAGGTTCACATACCTAGTGTCTAAAGGTAGATTTAAATTCAGGAGGCTGGATGTTTCTGACTCCACGTTCAGTATTCTATCTACTATACCACCTAGATGTCTCACAGTAAGAATCAAGACGAGACTAAATAAAAACCCTTAGTAGACCCAGTCAACATGGTTGTGAGAATTTTTCTAGTTCCATTTAGTAGTACATAAATAAGTGCCAAGAAAGTAGACAGTGGGGGTAGTGATCCAGGTTAGGGATTTACTAAGGTATGATTGTTAAATGGATAAGGGAGCAGAGGATTCAAGGATAGAAGATAGTTTGGAGTTGAATTGGTTCACCAAGGAATTGAAATATAGCCAGTGTAGTCAATCACCCAGGAGAGAACAATATAGTAGAGGAATCAAAGGTCACTGTGATAAAAACCAGGGTTGGGGGTTGTGAAGTATAGAGAAAGATGATAAAAGATTATGGATTGTATAAAGGAATTTCAGAATTCATAAATATGGGCATGAAATAATTATAGGCAATAGCAAAATGAAGGGAATGTATAGCTGAGTATAGCAAACTAGTAAGTCTTGAGAATTGAATAACTTGGGAAACTGAGAACTTTAGAGTAGATGAGGGAGTTTCAGTATATAAGTTTCCTAATATGAGAACAAAAAATGGAAAAAGAGAGAAAAGTGGCAAGCCAGGTGTTGAACTCATTGAGGAAAGAAGGAGGATATCCTGGAGGTGGGGAGACGAGGTTGATACATTATATAACCAGGATCTGGATTGGAAGATAAAATTGAGTAAGTGAACCTCAAAGGAAGAGAAATTACTGAGTGACACTAGTAGAGAAAGTATGGAAGTTTTCCAACTTTTTCACTGTAACCAGTGAATTGATAGAATGAAAGAAAGTGCCCACTGAAAAGGGTGGCTTGGACATCAGTGTCTTTGGGAAAGAGCCAGGCCTCAGTGAAAGGCTAGGAGCAAAGTCTTGAACCTAGGGCTTTAATTTCAGGGAACTTTCAAATAAGTGTAAATAGCTTGGAATATTAATAGTGTTGTGTGAAATGTTTAAAGCTGTAAACATCAAAACAAAATGTGTGGAGATACACATTTAACACTTTGGTATTCACATCATTTCTACACAAAAGCCTCGTAGAGGCCCCCAATGACTTTTGACTCTGATAAGCTATTATACTCTTGTCAGTTGAATGAGCTCTAAGAACCAAATGGCAAAAAATTAGAAACCCTTTCATTATTTCTGAAGGGAAAGCAACACAATGAACTCTATTTGACCCCAGCATTAACTCAAAGTAGTCAAAGAGGCCTGTTGGGATTCTTTTTAAGCTTTTTGGCATTTACATTCACGGTAATTTTTATGAGTTTAAAAAAAAAATTTTAAACAGAAAAACACTAAAAAATGCATTTCGAATGTGTGGCCAAAGCAGAGGGAGAATAGAGGAACAGAGTTAGAATTTAGAAAATGAGTAACAAATATAGATGGAGTCAATTCAAAGATCTCAAGCCATCTTTTAAAACATGATACAAAGCTTAACGTTGGACTCATCTTTGTCAGATGGTATTTAGATACTAAGTTCTGGTTGCTTGGAAATGAAATTCCCCAGCCAATGGGGAATACCCACAGTTTCTCTCATTTCTGCATTTCAACTGAACTACTTACTGTTCCTCTACCCCTGAAACACAGGCCTTTGTGCAAGAGGATTAATGGGCAGCTCACTGGCAGAAACATTTGTTTGAGTTGCTGTGTTTTCTCTCAGTAGCCAGGTACTGCTGAGTGAGCCTCCAGAAACCTCTTAAGGCTAAGAAGCATCCTTTTGACAAGTTCAGATATTCCTGAGCTAAGAGGTGTGCCAGCCATAAAATAGCCCTGTAAGTAGGGAGAGCTAAGCCAGGCAACATAAAATAATCTTTAGATGTGCAAATGTCAGCTCACTTTACTCCTTATGTGGCCTCTTTTTGTTCTGTGGCAAAAGCAATTTTAAATGGATGGGAGATTTGGAGACAATTTGAGTCCCCCACCCCCTCCTTTTTTTCATATAATACTTTTTTGGTCTACAGACTTGGCAATCACAGACTTTTTTTTTTTCTTCTAACACCTCAGCATGGTTCATCAACTAGAAATGAAGTCTAGGTAATTTGTTTTGGAGCATGTCTCCTTCAAACAAAGCCAGAGACTAATAGATTTAAAGGGAGGAGGAAGTAGCTGAAAGGAAAGGGAAATGTGAAAGGCAAGAAGGGAGGAAAGAGGGTAGCAATTCTGCCCTCTCCAAATGGCCAAAATCACAGTAACTCAACAATTTAATCCAAGGCTTCTTAAACTTGTTCCATTATTTGCAATCCCTTTTCACAAGAGAAATTTTTATGCCATCCCAGGTACTGGGATTTTTACTGATAAAAATCATAATTTTGTGAGCTCACATCCAGTGATGGACCCCATATAAATTGCAATCCACAGTTTAAGAAGCTGGGGCTCTCATCACATAAGAAAGTGTAAAGATAGTTGTTTAACTAAAATAGATAAACTATCCCATCCAAATTGATTCAAGCCAGCATGTTTAGATTTGCATTTATGAAGTAGGTTTTTTTTTTTTCTCTCCAAAAAAATACCTTTTCTACTTCTGAACCTTCTAACTTGGATGTTAAGCAATGGAAATATAGGAAAGATACTGTCTACATACTAAGGATCTTTAAAATCTTCATGCAGTTTTAGGCTATTAAAGCTTAAAACTATATGAAGACTTTTGGGACATTCTGTATTTTCTCCAACATTCCTTCCCTGCTTTTCCATCCCCTTAAACCTCCTTTCCCAACTTTTCTCGTTTCTGAACTTGAGAACACATCAGCAATCTATAGTGAATTCTCTCATGTTCTGAATTGTGTTGCAGAGAAAAAGAAAACAATAGTACGATGATGAAAGGAAGACATTTCACGTAGGAGGTTAATCATACCACATATCTGCAAATAGTGCCTTGAACATAAAAGGCATTTAATTAATTTAATTGTTGAATGACTGGTGGATAGGTTCATGAACATTGACTATTTTTAGAGACTTACAGATTTACTTCTCTCTGTTCTAGTTTTTACCAAAGATACAATACTCTCCATACCTTGATATTTAAATATACTCAATTCATTACATTAATATGAACTTGTCAAGTTACTATTCTATAAGGGTGCTTGATAGTTGTGTTATGTGTGTGTATGTACTGTCTCTAAAGTTGATTGTGATGGAAATTTTTATTGAATTTAGGACCCAGGAAAATACTTTGTATATACAAGGTGCTTAATAAATGTTGTTGAAAGAAATGCTTTCATTTTGATTATTCTCTTCCTAACACATGGCAACTACTTGCTTTTACAAATCATGTTTTTTTTTTTGGTTTTTTTTTTTTTTTGTGTGTGTGTTTGTATTTGTGTGTGTGTTTGGTATGTTTAAAGTGGAGCAATTAAAAATCAATGTAGAAACTTATGGAATTTTGCCACAGTAACTTCAAAAAAACATAAGCTTGTCATAATAATGGTCCTGATTTTATGTATTGCTTGTCTTCCTAAAAACTGAAAATACTTTCTCTTTTTATCTCATTTCATTCTCACAACATCTCTGTGAAAAGCACAAGGAAAATCCACACAAAGTGTAACACTCGTCACAGAAGGGAAAAATTACAAGTTGACTACGGAAAATTTCATAGATGGTGTGGGAAGCAACAATATTCATCTTTTGGGTTGGGTATGTAGCTGGTTGGAGCCCCCAGAGGTTTACAAATAGAAAGCATCATAAGGAAAGCAGATGAAAAGGAGTGAGGAACAAACGCCTCATCAGATGGCAGTTGCTGATGCCGGTACCCAAAATTTGGGTTGGGGCAGGAGGGAAGAGAAGAATAGGGAAAGAAAAAATCATCTGACCGACTGAATCACCAGTTTGTGCAAGAATTTATATGGCAACAGGGCGTGAATCATATATATGAAAATATTTTTAACGTTCTGACAAAATCACACCTAGTGATGTGGTAACTCGTCCAAAGGCAGTTCTCTTTCTGTTGTCGGCACTGACTCACGCTGAATATTTTCAGTAATGAGTAAAGAAATTCATAACATAATCTGGAGACTAATTTCTGAAAGCCAGGAAAAGAAAACAAAATTAATTCCAACACAGACACAAAAATTGCTCTACTGCTGCCTAGTTGGCACAAAAAACATAACAGAAAAGGGAAATGATCATCTTACTGGTTCTGATGGTTCTAATTCAATGAACAAACTACCAACTGGATTACTCTCTAGGGGAGAGGATAAAGGAGGGGAGGGGATGAGGGAAGGGAAGGAGAAAAAGTTGGAACACAAGGTTTTGCAAGGATGAATGTTGAAATCTATCTTTGCATTATTTTGGTAATAAAAGGTATTATTTTAAATAAATAAACTACCAAATCTAAACTGCTATTTTATTTTTTTGGTTTTACGTGTCAAAGTGCACACACATGTATAACTAAGCAACCTTAAGCTGAACTGAGGCTATTTCCTTTACTTATTCCCCATCCCCACCTTACCCCCATAATGCTATTTGGCTAAAATTAGGATACCTTATGATCTCAGAAAAATCAAAATGGCAGGTGACTCAAAGGTTGAAAACATGGTAGTCACTAGTTATATAGTTATATAGTACTTTGTTATTTCATTGTACCCTCAGAGCATTCCTGAGGGGTAGGTCCTATTGTTATTCACATGTTATAGATGAAGAAACAGAGGTTAAGTGACTTACCCAACATCACACAGATAGTAAATGTCTAAGACTGTATTTTAACTGGGGTCTTCCTGACTCTAGTCCCAATACTCTATCCATTGTGCAACCTAGAACATGATTTCAGAAGTCCAGAATTCAGATCCTAGCTGCTTGATATTTTGTGTGACTTCAGATAAGTCATTTCATCACTCTGACCCTTGAGTATATAAAAATAAGATGTTTAATCCAATACGTTGTCCACAACAAACATTTAATAAATACTTGCTGAATCTACACATGGGGAGGGGGTGCAGCGTCACTTTAGGGACAATCTTTTTGTTTCAGTAATTTACTTCATCAAAGTCAGTCATTAAAGTTGAGTTAATTATACAATGACCCCACTGATGGAAAATAAAAGGGACCAAATAAGAATTCAACAATAATGCAGTCAAGTTTATTTCATGTGTCCAGACAAGTATAGTCAGAATCTCCCTAAAATGACCAAATTTGGCAGCCCACATACATGGCTGGGCCAGACACTCTGGCTCATTTTATCTTCTTATGAGGAGAAATCTGAGTTGTTATTGGATCTCTGCCCCTGGAGAAAATGACCAGAACCATTTGACTATTATCATCTTGTAGTCAGTTCCCTGCTACTCACTATATTCACAACCTGACTGCAGGTTCCACTTGCAACACTTTCTATGACATCGTCGGTCATCTGGGATTATTTGGGGGATCAAGTTTGACACCAGTTTGGGCCAAAATGATTTTTTTCCATCTTTCACTTTGGACCTCCAGTGGCTAGTAAAATACCTTGCAAAGGTTCATAGACCTCCAAGCTAGAAGGGGACCTTGGAATTCATCTGGTCAAAACCCTTTATTTTGGAGATTATGACATGAGGTCAGCATACTTGGGTGGCTCACACAGATAGTAAATCTCAGAGCAGGGTTACAAATACAAATCCTCCACCTTGGGATCCAGTGTAGAACACTAGGCTGTCTAAGAAGGGTCTTAACACGTTTGTTGAATTAAACTGAATTGGTGTGAATACTGTAGTACTCATATAGTCTCTATACTGCAAATCATTTAAAAGAAGGGAAGGAAATTTCCTTCCCACCATTACCAATGGGTAAGTAGATTGATTTTAAAAACTTTCCCTCAGGCCCTAGATTTATATTAAGGAAAATTTCCTTCAGCGAATCCCTTTCTATAAGACTCAACTCACGCCTTTTCTGATCTTCCCAAGTGCTAGAGTCTTCCATCCCAAACTCCTTGGCAACTACCTTATATCTTATTTTATGTGTATATATTTTGCATGTACTTATATACATACTTGCATTAGAACGGAAACCTCTTTGAGAGTAGATATTTATATCCCTGAGCACTATATATAGTAGGTGTTTAATAAATGCTTGTCGATTAAGCCTGAAATTCTTAGTCAAAAGTTAGAAGCCACCTGTGTGGGGAAGCAGTAAATTTCCTTTCATCTTACTTTGCTTAACTTCCAGAAATTGAATCGAGGATAACAGAGAGACCAAGGAAAATATGAAGTTAGGAGAATAGGGAAAAGGGGAAAAGAGATGATGAAGAAAAGGACTTGGATCAGCAATTTTTAAATTTAGTATTGGTGGGTGTGGGGAGAGGTTGTCACATGCTTCTATATAACACGCAGGGATATTTTAGTATCCTTCTCCTGGAGTCAAATACTACAAATTGTTGGCAATCAATGGACTTTAGGAATGGTTCTTTTAATGTGAGAATAACTGATTCCCACCACAGATCTCTCTTAGTCACTGCTTTCACTTGCAGCATTACAAAAAGAGATTGTGAGGATTAAGGTCCCATTTTTCTTTGCTCTATCAGGCCATCATCAAAGAAGGATGCTGGGCTGGATCAAAAGCAAATTAAATCCAATGGAGAACAAGCCTTTGGGCAGTACAAAAGGCAGAACTGGCTCTTCAAACAGCTAAGATTTTTTAGCAATTTCTCAACTGTTCTTTCACATTTTTATTCTTCAAAAGAAAAAAAAATTTTAATAAAACCTCACTGATTCATATTAACGGCCTTGTAGAAAGCCAGAGGGAAAGAGCCTAAATGACAAAATATTTTATATAAATATGGTTTTATTACTTTCTATTATATAAAATAACTCAAGCCTGGCCAAGGAAACGAAGTCCTGAGAGGACTAGCTGTAAGAGTGAGATAAGAATGCTTTGTAATTACCATATCAATTGTTTTTACTTTTACTGTACACAGTAGGAAGAAGGCAAGGGAACAACAGATAGAGGCCATATCTTGGAGAGTTCAAGGTTCTGTAAGAACAAAGAATGGGAAGAAAAGGCTTCAAGAGAACAAGAAGGTGCAGTTTTTGAACCAGAACTTGGGATTGTAAGGTCAATGCTTCCGAAATTTTCAGTCAGACAAATAAGAAAAGGAGGAGGAAGAAAAAGGAGGAGAAGGAAGAAGAGGAAGAGGAAAGAAAGAAAGGGAGAGAGTCAGAGAAAGGAAAGAAGAAGAGAAAGAAAGAAAAGAAACTAATTTACATTTCTAGTTGTTTGTAGAGGTTATTAGGTAAAGTGCCATGTGCCAAAAGCCTAGACTGCATGATCAATTCTGAAAAGAGGAAAAGGCCTTTGCCAAAGATTTATCAACACCTAAAATTGCTTCTCTACATTCTCTGCACTAAGGCAGTTTATTAAATATTTTAAACCCCTTGCCTGACTAAAACAGTCATTACTTGAATTTCGAGCCATCCTTGTAAAAACAAAAACCCTAGAGAAGGTATTAATATGTACAAAAGAGTGAAATCATCCTGAGTCTTTTCTTAGCAAAGCTTAGATGCTGCAACAACAGAAGCATATGCTTGATATATGTATTTTGGCTGCTGAGTTAACCCCAGTCCTACACATTTTCCCTTCTATAATCCAGGAAGTTTGAATTAGCAGGGAAGAGCTCAACTGACCAGCAGAATTGGCAACCAGACAAAAATCTCAGTAGGTCAAAAGCTACCTAGTTATTGTGGTGTCAATTCTATAATGCTCGGAGAGTAGAGGTGAGGATGGGTTTGGCCAATATAACAGACCAACCTCTCTTTCTCTCTTCCCAAGGATGGAACTAAATAGGTTCACCAGATGTTAGTCATCTTCAAGGATTTGGTTGTCTAGTTCTCTGGATAGGAGTGCCCACTGCCAGATGAATAACAGGAGTTCTCCTGGGATATGATGCAAGAGAACTCTAAGATGCTGGTTGCCTTGGGCAAAGGGGTTGGATGGACCAGGGGTTGAGACAGGAGAGACAAAAGGCACTTCCCTTCCTAGGAAGAATTAAATTTTATTTTGGCAAACAGTGTTCACTGGAAGAGGAGAAAAAAGAATTCGTTGTTTTGGATCCAGCTAACTGGCCTTGTACATGTCACTTTACTACTCTGTGTATCGGTTCCCTCATTTGCAAAATAAAATAAGGGATTGGAAAAAATGACCTCTAAGATCTCCCTTCTACTTTTGACATTCTGTAATTTTATAGATTCATGCTTTGGTTACATAGTAAGCTCCTTTATTCCCAATAAGAGTGATCATTGACTTTGCTTTTCTTGACCATCATTAGTTTCAAAAAAGAAATATGTGATTTTTATCACATCATTTATAGTCTTTCCAATGTTCTTGAGGCAACCTTAGATTTCAGGGGAAGCAACAGCCTAAATTTTGGCTTCACCTCTGACACTGTTTGTTGTAAGAAGTACTTCCTTTACCAGCCTTTGTGTATCTCTGCACGGTATCACAGCAAAATGACCAATGTTTCTTCTTTATAAGCAAGATTCCTTTGGAAAAGGTCCCAAGTAGGGTCATGAGACTACAAGAGCCTCACCTTCTAGTGACCTTCTCCCTCCTATCTAATAGTTGCTTTGGCAAGCGTCCTTGATCCTGCCAACCTGTGAAAAAGAAGGCTGGAGCTTGGGAACAACGCCAGGTATTTCGCAGGGTGCAGCCGTGCCAGAATAACAGCTGCCTTGACTTAAGCTTTTTAATCTTAGATTATTATTTTTGCCTTCTACTATGAGCTAAACCATGGCAGAAAATAAAGAACCTTAATACCACTTTTTTCAAGGCTAGCTAGTTTGCTAGAAAAAAAGAGCACAACCATAAAAAAGCAAGAATTGCTTTCCTTTATATTATTTTCTTTAGTCCATAAAAGGAAAAGAAGATTCATTGTGTTTTGTTATCATTAAAATTTAAAGTTTAAATCCTAAAAGATCCCATCTCTAAATGCTTCTTACATAGTTACAAAGTCATATCCAGGTACAGGACAGAGTAAAATCACCAGAAAGTGGTCCTAGACATAAAGAAATATCTAGAGACAGTGAGGGCTTATTAATGAGTAAATCTCATTTACTAAGGTTAGAGAAGCAACAATTGTCCTACTGTGATCCCTTAAAAGCTGGCATTTGGCCAAAAAGAGAAGGACGGTTCATCTCTTTTATAGAGCAGAGAGTGTGTGTACTTGAAATATTGAAAATTTTGTGTTTCTATGTACATTCATCTTTTTAGAACTATAGTTAGACTTTAAGTCTGCCATCTAGTGGCCATTATCTTAAAATTACTTGGAAACTGGCATTAAAAACCAGCTTAATATATAAAAAACGAGACACTAATCAATTAACAAGCATTTGTTAAGTTACTATGTGCCAGACAATGTTCGAGGAACTGAGAATACAAAGAAGAGTCCCTGACTCTCAGGGAATTTAGTAAACACCAGCTATTGGAAGTTGGAAACCATGGAGCAATGATTCATCATGCTACAAAGAACAAAGGGAAAGGCAACCTTGAATAGAAAGATAATTCGATTGAAGAAATTGGTAGGCTTTCATCCAAAAGAGGATAAAGGTTAAGAGACCAGAGGCAATGTCTGTTTGATAAATGTGGTACAGAGCTATGATAACCATGTACTTGACTAATTTGACTTCATAGCTCATTTGAAAGAAGACATAGCAAAGAATATTAACACGATTACAGTGCAATCTGGTTCACTACTCAGCTCATGGAGAAAACTTCAATTGAATGCATCATGAAGAACTGAGTTTGCAATATTAATGGGTATAGCTTGTACTTCTCTCCCCCAACGGCACATCCCATCAGAAATGGCCTTGACTAGATCAAAGCTTTGATAGCAGTCCCAAGTTCTCACCTGGATTCCTCTTAAAGTCATCTGTCTCCCTCTCTATATATACATGCACATGCATATATTTATAATAATATATACATATGATATCTATGTAATACATGCATATATATATATATATATACTACAAAAAGGACTAATCACCTTCATTCTTCATTTTTTAAAAAAGGTATAAATAGGACTTTAACTCAAAAATTTAATTTCCTCATATAATTTTCATCAAGTTTATCTCTTTTAGGGGGACAAGTGGGGGTGACTTTGATTAATTAATACTTTATCACAGAGTACTAAATTAGTGCTATGCATAAAAGATATTTTGATTTGGCCACATTTATTTATATTTGAAATACAAATATGAACTATATGATGCTCTTTCCTTACTCTCAATTAAAGTTTCACTACTAACAGACTAGAAGCAGCTGTCAAAGCATTTGGTTTCTACACCGTGGGGAGATACAAAGACTTGTTATCTTGATTGGAAAGCTACTCTTGTCTGCTTTACATTTGTCTCTAAGTCTCAAAATTAATGAATTTAAAAGCAACACTAGCTGTTACCATGTATTACTAGTTGATCATACTAAGTCATCTCTTCTGACTTAGGACCAAAAAGATGGGAAGTCACATAGGTTTCTTAGACTGCCTTGCAATGCGATTTGTAGGAATATTTCCAGTCTAGTCTTGGAGGCCTTGGGTCATGGAACTTCCCTTGTTTTCTTAAGGAGATTTCCAATAAGGGAATACATTTGACTTCTCTTTTTGTTCTTTTATTTCCTCTTTCACAGGGAGAAAAACCAAACCAAACAACATTCAGTGAACTGAAATTCTTGGCCTCTATGCCTTGAGATCTGAGATCAGAAGATTTAACCATCCAGGGGTTCTTCAGTCTTCTGAAATGAGCAACCCGTTCCAAATATGTAACAATTCCTTTTTATTTGAAACATTTCCACTCCTGTTCCCTGTGGATTTAACAAAGAAACAGGATCCAGTGGGAAAGAACCTTACATAGTTATTTGGAGGAACAATATTCTTAATCTCATTTTAATTGAGATTTTTCATGACCTTGAACCTATCTACCTGAATATTTTGCCTTTATTCTTACAACTTTCCATTCTGAAACCAGAATGCATGTTCTCCCCCCCAGTCTCCGAGTCTTTGATTATCCTGGACTGTCTCCCTGAAGCCTGGCTCTGCTTTGAGATTGTGAAGGATGTCAATATTACAGATGATGTATTGTAAAGCCCAAGCTAGCTCCCTGGAGGCTTCAGAATAGCCAGTCAGGATAAGCAAAACTCCTTGATCTTTAGGGGGAGAAGTGAAGGAGATGGACAAAACTGCCAGGAGTTTTGCTAAGGATCCCTCCTTGATTCTAGAGTCCAGAGTCTCCATACTTTTCTCCTCCTTGTCCTATGGCCAAGTGAAGTTCTCTCACCTCTCTCACTTCACCCCCTAATCCTTACCTACAGTTCTCTTAACCTCCAAAATTGAGCCAGCATTAACTGAGAGAAGAGCAATTCCAAACATATGCTAACAGAGTATTGTCCAATAGATAATTAACCTTAAGTGCTCGGTTGTTTGATTCAAGTGCACCTGTTCAGAGTTTCAGCCCTTTACAATGTATCTCTCCAACATGCTGATAACTATGGAAAGAAAATGGGTATTTTGTTTCTCTTCTTTTGCTTGGAGAAAATGCCAGGATGAATAAGCATCTAACCAAAGCTACAGCAGGAGAACATATAAATTCATGAGAGGAACAGAAGAAGGGAAAATATTTCAGATAGCCTGGATTATCTTAAATCACATATTGGGTAAGTAAAAGCAGAATAGTAGATGAGCAATTATAACACTAATGTTATACTCTTAGCCAATCTTATCCACGGCTTTATTCACTTAGATCCTTTTTTATCCAATATATGGTTATGTTTAATAAACTGAGTAATTAGGGTAATATAAGAAATTGCTGGTGGATCTTTATGTAAACATCACAGGATGTCAAAGATCATTTAGTTCAACATTGTCATTTTATGACTGAGAAAATTGAGATCCGAATCTGTTCATTTAATTAGTGATTGAAACTGGACTAGAATTCAGAGCCACTAACTTAACCCTGCCCCTGAGTTCTTTCCTAAAAAAAGCTTAACTTGGGCCAGTCGATGGAAATAGCCTCTCTTACTCAGAGCCAACATCACTCCAATTACTATTCTGCTAATTGCAAACTGTTAAAAGTCCTCATCCTCCAAAACCCAAGGAGCTACCTCTGGAGAGTATTTCACCCACCTAGCCACAGGCACACACACACACACACAGGGATATTCCTCCTTAGCTCATGGATTGTGATGTCCTTTGGGGTTAAATATGTCTGTTGTGGATGGTTAGGAATATGTCAAGCCTAAAGCTACATATATTAAACAGTGAAGAAGAGGATTTATTTTTCGATATTAGTAGCCTCACTGCCCTGGCCAGGCTTGGTCTGCTCCCTCCTTGACCAGCTAAAAAGAGCATGTTGTTTCCTGTCTCAAAATTCTGGGGGCCACTGAACACATGCAAGGGATAGGGTGATATTCTTATGAAACAATTCTCAGCGAATGGAAACAAGATGATTCGGGAATGATTTCTTCTCAAAACAATTTCCTCAGCACCCACCCTTTCCTCCCACCATGGAACCCATCCTGCAGGGATGCCAAAAATGAGAATAACAAAAATATAAACACATGCAAAGAGCTTTATACCTTCAAAGGATCCTCAAAAGAACATGATGCCCATCAGTTAACTCTCTAATACCCTATGATCTGAAGTGAATGCCAGGACTCCTAGAGTTCAGAAGTGCTTAATTCCTGACTTCTTTTCAAATCCAGATTGTTGGGAGGTGGAGGAAAGGGGGAGCGAGCACTGGGGCTATAAGAATAACTCCCAGACTACTCATCATCTTACTCTGTTTTCTCGGTGATCCTGCTCATACCCGAATAGGATCCCCAACCTCTTACTCAGATCTTCCTATTGGTACCACAATGCAATACTTTCTTGGCTCCCAAAATATCAAGTGAGGAAGAGAAAACATATACATGTACTGATCATGCTCTCTGTCTTTCTCTCTCCCTTTTAAAAGGCAGACCATCCATCAAGAACCAGCTCATATATATGAGGTGCTTCCTGACATGTTCTGACCAAAGGGCTCTCTTTTCTCTTCTGAAATTCGATTACATTTAGGGTCGTAGATTAAAGCTGCAAGGTGTCCAACATGCTGTGCCTTCCTCACAGGGTTGGTCAAACCAGATTAAAAGATAACTGGGAAATGAATAAAAATACAAAAGAACATTGATTTTATGTAGTCCACGTGGAAAGTGCAGAGATTCCTGTATATAATGTAATAGCCCCCATTTCTATTTGAGTTTGATATTACTGATCTAGTCTACCCCCTTTGTTTTATGGGCAAATTGAGGTTATTAGAATTAAAATGACTTGCCCAAAGTCACAGATAATAAATAAGTGAGATTTGAACCCAGATTCCCTGACTCCAGATTTAGTGTAACTCCTTTTAGCTGTAACATTCAGTTAGCACTGGTTATGGAATAGATGTCCTCAAACAGGAACTGTCCACTTTCAATGCTGCCTAGAAAGATCTACCTCACCTTTTATGCTCCATTGCCTTTATGGAGTCATTCAAAGGTTTTCCCCAATGGCTCATTAAAAGAAGGCAACTGTGCAGGAAGGATATAGCCACTGTTAAAAATCTAGATTTTTGACTCGGGGAAGCACGACAGACTTAAAGCTTTTGCTACCACTCCCAAAACACTCTGGAAACAACTATGGCCAGAATATCCTGGTAAACAGAGCTGAGCAAATTGAATACTCCTCAAATTTCATTGTACCTCAATTTCCTCAATACCCTACAATATCCACCTTAGTTGTTGTGAATGATTAACAAAGAGCCTGGCCCATAAAAAGTTGCTTATTTTCTGATTGCTGTGAAGATCAAATGACGGGATGGTACAAAACATTATCTAGGCCAGAGGTACCAAACATCTCTGATTAAAATATAATTGGGAAATATTTAACAAAATAAATCTATAAACACATGGTTTTCTCAGTCAATGTGTCTCACAAATTGAGAAAACCTTTTATTATCTAAATATTAATCTATAAATACCATGGTTTTCTCAATCAATATATGCTTTACATATTGACTGAGAAAACCTTTTATTATCTAAATTTCATAGTGTTATTATTTATTTTGTTAAATATTTCCCAATTGCATTTTAATTTGGCTTTGGCCATTTTAAGAATGTTGTAGGCCAGGGGGCAGCTAGTTGGTGCAGTGGATAGAACATCAGCCCTGAAGTCAGGAAGACCTGAGTTCAAATCTGACCTCAGACATTTAACCCTTCCTAGCTGTGTGACCCTGGTCCATTAACCCCAAATGCCTCAAAAAAAAAAAAAAGAATGTTGTGGCCTCTAGTAGCCTATGGGCTATTATATTTGACAGCTCTACTCTATATCATAAAATAGAATTATCAGAAATAAAATAATAAAGGAAGCTCAATTATCTTTGCAGGGGTCTCTAGTAGATAGAATGTTGGGCTTGAAATCAAGAAGAGTCATCTTCCTGAATTCAAATCTGAAATCCTTCTGGCCCCAAATATTTACTAGTTATGTGATTCTGGGCAAATAACTTAACTGTATCTCAGTTTCCCTATCTGTAAAATGAACTAGAGAAGAAAATAGAAATTTCCTTTGATATCTTTGCCAAGAAAAGCCCAAATGGAGTCACAAAGAGTTGGACACAACTGAAATGGCTCAACAACAAAAATTATCTTTTCATGTGTGTACATCTTATTTCCCCAGTTTTAGAGATGTAGCAGGGCATGATGAGTAGAGAAATAGATTTGGAATAAGGAAGAACTGAGTTTGGCAAGTAGTGTCCTGATAGCTAAGGATTCAACATATTCAAAAACTGAAGTCATCATCTTCTACACAAAAATCTATTTTATTCTCTTTGTTTGTACGAGTCTCCCCTGCTAGAACATAAGCTCCACGAGTCCACATTACACACTTCACATTTTTGTCTTTACATTTCCAGCACCTAGTATAGTGCCTGGCACATGTAAAAAGAGTTTAATAATTGCTTATTGATAGATTGACGGCCCCACCATCCTTCCAATAACTCAGGTGTAAAATTTTACTTATCTTTGACTCTTTCCTCTCCCTCCCTCCCCACATCCAATTTTACTAACAAGTTTTTTTTTTGTTTTTGTTTTTTTGTTTGTTTTTGGTTTTTTTTTTTTTTGGTGGGTTCTAATGGAAAATAATTCTCTGAGAATCTGTGGGTACCAGAATATGGGGAGATAGCAGGATTTGTATAGCTGTCTTTTGTATTTATGTATCATTTCCCTATTTCCATCCCCATCTCCATCAACAAGATGATGTGATCAGGCATGGATTTTTTATTTTGTTTGTTGCAGATCACCAATTTTTTACTGAATAAAGCTAGAGCATGGTGAAAGGTTTGGATAATTAGCTTAATTATATCCTAGAAGAGGAGAAAGTGAAATGTGAGCAGGTAGAACCTGGCTTTTGGGAGTCCCCCAAAAGCAATGAGGGGGCAGCCAGGTGGTGCAGTGGATAGAGCACCGGTCCTGGAGTCAGGAAGTTTCATCTTTCCCAGTTCATAACTGGCCTCAGACACTTATCAGCTGGGTGATCCTGGGCAAGTCACTTCACCTTTTTTGCCTTAGTTTTCTCTTCTGTAAAATGAATTGGAGAAGAAAATGTATCTTTGCCAAGAAAACCCCAAATCAGACATGACTGAAAAGCAACAAAAGCAGTGGTGCGAACAATTGGACTTGTGAAAGTGAGGAAGAGTGCTCCTTTTCTATTTTGCTTACAGTATGCAGCACACAGGTAAGCATTGTTTGTCTTCTCCCTCAGAGGAATGTGAAGGTTTTATCTTTCCATCTAGAATGACAGCTCCTTGAAAACAGAAGCTATGTTTGGGAGTTTTGTCATTTTGTTTTGTTGTTGTTGGCTTTTTTTTTTTTTTTTTTTTTGGTTAGGGGCCCTTAACGCATCTCAAAGGGAACATGGACACATAGTAGGTCCTTAAATGCTTGAACTGATTATCTTCTCGTAAGCAAAACATGTTAGATTCTTTTATCTTTGCTGGACACCCGCATTATAATACATATATCATTAAAAAAATAGACATTTCTTTCCATATGCACATATAAACATGTTTTAAATTAACTCAACTATGAAATGGAATGCTGCCAGATTTGGGGGGGGTAATGTTTAAACATATACTGTATAAGAAATGAAAAGGGACTGAATTGGGTCACCGTCTGTTTATTTTCTTTTTAAGAAAAGGACTGATGATTTCAGGGACTGATGTCTTCTATTTGCCAACTCTTCAAAATTCAAGGAAGAAACATGAAATATCTTTCCAAAAACAACAGTATCCAATAGAACACATAGTATAACTTTAAATTGTCCACAATCGTTCCTTTTAATTTTATAAGTCATCAATTTAGACCAACTGCATACCTAAGTTAAAATGGCAAGTTCTTTGTCAAAACCTAATGTCTATAACATCTTATAATTTATAGTTTCCTCACAATTACCCTGTAAGGTAGGTGCTGCAAATGTCATTACATCCTGGAGTTAACAGATGAGAAAACTGAAAAAGTTACATGACTTATTCGAGGTTCCTCATCAAGAGCCAGGATTTGTCTTTTGAATCTAGGTTTAATGTTTGTTACTGTGCTGCCTCTATATGTCCACACCGATTCCAAAATTACCGGTTCAATTAAATAACATTTATTGTCCATTATATACATCAGCTTAAATTAAATGGAAGGGGGAAAAAACCACTGGTGAACAACAGTTCAGCAAGAATAGATTCTGGATCATCTTTTCTTGCTTGCTGGTGATATTTGCCATAAATCTTGGCACAGAACTCATTGGCATTTGTTCAATTGCTGTCTCTCTCTCTATAGTCAGCTTTGAGTTCTAAGTGACAAATTAAAGCTGTTATAAAGCTCAGGGTTTTAACAGCAACCTGGACAACAGGTAACCATTATGTGGGGCAAACAATGGTGTTATTGAAGAGGCTTTCAGAGATCACTTGGAAAGCACTGGGCAGCACCCACATGGTTCTTATAATAAAGAAATACTCCAAAAACCTCCCTTTAAATATCTTGAAATAAGTACCATTTGCATCTTTTTTTGGATCCTCAGTAAGATAACATTCATCTTTTGAAATGTTAATTGAGACATAGGGAAATGGAAGTGGGGGGAAGAGAGGGAGAGACAGAGACATACACACAGAGAAGCTGCTTTATTATTATCACTTAAAAACAAAAGGGGTAAAAATCCCCTATCATCCACTTAAGGAAGCATTTTCTTTAACTCAAGAATTGGTCCTTAATCCTACTTCCCAAATCTTCTCCATCCCCACTCCACTTAAGTCCCAGATCGCCACAGACTAAAAGACTAGTATTCTGCACATTACAAAATGAAAAGCTCCTAATGGAAGAAGTTTACCATTACCTCTCATCAGACTTTTAGTTAATGGGTGAGTGATTGAGTGATTGAAGATAGAGGGAGAATTTTTTAAGTACCTTCTGATTATCAAATATTAAGATATTAACTTGAATCAGAAAATTGTAGCTAGCTTGTAATTCCTCATTCAGATGGATTTGGATGTGGTTGTGACAGATCCCAGGAGTAGGAATGATGCCCTGGAGGAGGTCACAGAATTTGGATTTCAAAAGGAACTGCAGATTGTAAAAAACATTTCAAATTTACTACTCTGTAAACCTGCCCCCTCCAAAAATTACGAGCAGATCATAGACCAATGAGTTCCACTTAAGGAGGGTTCATGGGTGAAGGGTTTCCTGAAACTGCATATTGAAGACAAGGAGGATGGATAAGGTTGGGCCTGAGGTGTTACTTTCATGATTTGTGAGGTGTATTAACTTTTTGGCATCTGATAAATCAGTTACTAAAGTGAACCTTGGGCTTTCTGGCTTCAGAGAAGTCATAGTAATATTCAAAATAGAACAAATTAAAAAACAAAAACAAACCCACAAAAAATTCAGGACACTGCTGCAAAATTCAGACAAGATAACTTTCAGTTTAGACTTGCATTATAGGAAGAGAGTACTAATTAAAACAGAGCTTAAATACTACTTAAATAAAAGCCAACCATTGTTTTGTTTTGACCTGGACCCTGGGACACCAGGGCTAGTTGTAGTTAACCAAAGAAAATGGAAGTTTTATACTCTTGTATCCTATTCCCTTTATTAAAAAGCTTTGGAAGAAATAAGGTCCTTCTACTATTTCCCAGGGATAAATCATGGAAAGGTTCATTTCTATATGGCTTTACAATTTATAGAGTTGTTTCCTTGTAGCAAGATAGTTATGAGGGCGGCACACGTAATTCTAGAATTCTTTGGTTAACTGAAATTTAATAGCTTTGAAATCTACTTTAAAAAGAAAACTGTTCATCTATCTCTGGCTCTCTTATAAATAAATGAAAATTAAATATATTTATAAATTATATGATTACTCAAAAATGGTTTTGTTTTATCTATGGCTTTTGTCATATTTTTTTCAGCTGCTCACAAAATTCTGGGGTCATTAACCAGCATTTTTGCCCTCTTCCCCTTCCTTCTCCATAATTAATTCTGCAGTGGATTTTGTTCTCTGTAGATGAGAGAAACAGGTGAACTACATAAGCCCCTTCCTTCATTGTATTACTCTGTCTTTCTCTTTCTTCTCTCAATGAAAGAAAAAATGCCATATCAATCAAATTTAGAGGCCATAGTATTGGAATGCACAAGTCACAGGTCAAGGCAAAGATGATTAAAAAAAAAACACCCATGACCCCCAATGGAGTTACCTGTAGAAGGAGTTGGGAGTAGAGAACATGGTGAGATATATAAATGAAGGCAAAATATCATAAAGCATCATGAAGGAAAAGGAGTAAATGCAATATTCCTAAGAGAAGTTTTCTCTTCTGTCTGCATGTAAAATGTGTTCAATTTAATTCAACAAACATTACTTATATACCTGCTTTATGTCAGGCACTATGCAAGGTAGTGCTGAGATACAAAGAAAAAAATAAAGAAGCATTTATTATATACTTATTATTTGCCATGCACTGTTCAAAAAGATTAGGTAGAGGACAAATTTCAGTAGCAGGATGTGGGAAGGGGTTGAAGGAGGAAATAACAACTTGAGGAATCAGGAAAAGCTTCTTATAGGAAGTAGTTCTGAGCCAATTCTAAAGTGAAAATCAAGGAGGAGCCATGCCATGAGAATAGAGTTTGAATACAGTTTTAGTGATTCCTAGATGCTTGGAAGAATCAAGTTCTAAGAGAAGATTTGACAGGCTCAGAAGATTGCAATATGGATGATCTGAGATCAACGATAATATGATTGTTGATACTGGAAAGATCACTGGACTTGGGAGTTTGAAGAGATGGCTTGAAATCCCAATTCCATCATTTTTCAGTGGTGTGAACTTGGGTAAATCACTCAGAGCTTCTCAAAAAAACATTGTGAAGAAAGTATTTGTGGAGGTAAAATGAACTGGTTATGATATCAGAACATGAGCCAGAGTGTGCCTGGATCAGGATGAAGAGGACTCAATTAATTACACAGCAGTAGGAAAAGGGACTGGACTTGGGATTTCATTGATACTGGGAACTTTCAGGTGAGAACTCCCTCTTTAGATTATGAGATCTTTAAGAACAGGGATATCTTTTGCCTTTCTTTATATACCCAATGCTTAACACAATACAATTAAATATTTACTGACTAAGGAATTTTTTCCTCCTACAATCACGGATTGGCATTTTCTCTGTAATGGAAAGTCTTAAGGAGTTAGTTGCTTGGGGCAATGTGAAATTAAATGACTTGTCCAAGATCATTTGAACTCAAGCTTTCCTGACTTCAGTGTCAGCTCTCTAACTACTGTGTCATAGTGCCTTTCACTTGGGACAGACTTCTTTCTTTTGGCACCTCTGGAGACACACCCATCTCTTGTGCATCAGTTCAGAGTACATTAGTAAAGGATATTGTGGCTGCTTTTGTGTTTTATCTGACATGCTTTAAGGCTATACTTCTGGAATATAATGCACCGAATTATGCAAACAATTTATCATGCAGCTCGGTCTTGGATTAGTATGAATAAAAAATTCTGAGATGTGGTTGAATTATTTGAATATGCACTGCAGGTTTCCATTGAGCTAATACCAGTTACCATATTTTACATAATTATAATTTCAAATAATGTGAATTCAAATACATGCTACCACTTAATGGGAGTCATTATTTTACCAATTTGGAACCTAGCTGTACTTTGATTTTAGAGGGGAGAAAAATCCCTCAACTGAAACTGTGAGACTGTACTTGGTTTTCCTTTTCAAATGTAATGGCAAAATTGGATAAGGAAAACCTCTTTATTATTTGGTGAGGCACATTTGTTTCCAAAAATATGTAAGAAACTGATCTGTGAATATGTAGTCAGAATAACCACTATTCTGCTGATTACACCTGTTTTAAACTAAGAGACTCGAATAGCATTTATTTTGGGATAAAATTGTTGATTTTAGAAGGTCTGACCAATTTTCTAGTCTTGTTATTTCAACAGGACTCATGTCATTTTCTGTACATACAAAAGAACTAAAATTGGTAATGCTTAAAGGAAACATGGCATCATGGAAAGACCTCTCTGCAGTGAGTAGAGCAAAAATTAGGAATCTGAGGGATAGAATGATGAGAGGAGGGAAAGGAAAACATTCCCTGATCTGAAGATGGAATTCATTTGCATTATAATCCCAAGTGGAAAGTCCTCTCATTTCCTCTGGATCTGTGATTTGGGTCCTCCCATTCGCTCTTGTTTCTCATGAACAATGAATGGAAACACTCACATGTAAGAATTTCAACAACCCTCTTCAAGACAGATGTTTTGGAAACCACTAAAAAGATTCTTGTCATATTAAAGCATATAATGCATTTTTACAATCCATTCATCTCCAAAGCTTTACAATGAATTATTCTTCAAACTAAATATTAGCTGTGAACTCAAATACTTAGCTATTTAGCAGTCTTGTTTTATGTGTTCTCTTCAAGCAAAATAATATTTCCTTTGAGAAAGGGTAGGTTAGTAAAAGCTAAACATATATGTCAGAGGAGTCTTTAACCAGAATAAAATGTAATGTCAAATATGTCCTACTTTGAGATGATGAACTTATACTGTGTTCAGATCCTTTGCTGAATAAATTACTTTCAGGAAGTCAGTTAGACAGTTGGGGAAGAAAATGAAATCTTTTAAGCCCCAGGGCACCATTTAGTACACTGTTACTTTAGTTTACTAAATGGTACTCTGGTGATCTGAATTATTGCTTAATACATATTAAGCACCCACATGAATTTCTGCTCTTCTCATAGTGCCTTATTCCCCCAAAGCAATTTACTATAAACTTTGCTTTCATTTAAAAATGGGATGCTCAGCAGAACTACTGAGGTCATTAATGGATCCACCTGGATGAAGTGTTGAAAGGCCTGTCAAGAATTTACAACTTGTTTTTTCCTTCAAATACTTCAAATTACTTCAAAATACTCTGATTAAATGGAATATGTGTGTATGTATGTATGTATGTATGTATGTTTATGTACATGCATACATACACATACATACATACATTGAATTGAAACTTTAGGGACATCAGACCATAAAACATTTCTCCTGAAAGTATCCAAATGACCAGGGAGACACTTCATAAAAAGCTCCACAAATTTGTTTAATATAGAGATCTGGTCAATTAGCAGGAATAAGTAGCATCCTACCATTTTAAAGGTCCCAGACTGGGACTGGAACAGATCCGTAGTTGATGTTTAGCTTCAGCCAGGGCTGCAAGACAAATCCTGCCTGCAAAACTTATTTTCTGTGTAACCATAGGCAAGACATTAAAACTTGGACAGTATCTGTAAAGTGGGATAAACATATCTGCAACAGCTATATCACAAGATTACAAGACTCCACAGAAATGAGATTTGCCAAACACCTCAAAGTCTTAAAACTATATAACTGTCAGGATTATTATTTAGGAATATATAGAACCATCTCCAAGAGTTTTTTTTTTTTTTGAGATACTCAATGTATCTGGCTCTGCTGCACTTTATTCAAAGGATAATCCACTGTAAGTTTTTGCCCAGACTTTTCACAAAGACCACCAAAGGCTGGAGGAAAAAAAACCAACTATGTGAAAATGCACAAAGACAAGATCACAGACAGAAAGTATCCTGCGGACACTTCAAGGGATTCAAGTGGTCATGCTACTTTTAACATTGATGCAACCTGGATTGTATCAAGCCAGGCAAGCTGATGCATGGGAACCTGGGTTTTAAATGTACACTTTCAAAGCTGCACACGTATCTTTAATAGTCTCATTCTGTGAACACACTCAGTGAGTTCCATTTTTTATTTCCTTTCTTTTTCCCCTTCTGAGGACCATTTACAGATCATTAAGTTCCAAGTTCATAAGAGCTATTTTTTTTGTTTTGTTTTGTTTTAGTGGATGGGCACAGAGTAGCAGCTACTCTAAAAACAAACCCAAGAAAGACATTTTCTAAAACTCAACCTGATCATCTTTTTTCTTTCCTAAGAACAATTAAAATGCATTATCATGAACTTTGGAAAAATGGGAAAAGAGCATTATAAAAGCTGTCATATCCTCAGCTATAACACTTAAGAATTGCAAATTATTTTTTACAATCTTAGGCAAGTCATTTCAACTCTCCAGGCCTTCTTCATTCCCACATCTATAAAATGAGGGGGCTGAACCAGACATCTTTAAGGTCTCTTTCAGTTCTAAGAGTATAAACGTCCCTTTTAGTGAAAAGCATGACTTAGCTCATACCTCGAAGTCACTTCTTTTTCCCACTGCATCGTAAGGATTCTTTTCCATCTGAGTTCATTGAGATTGCATGTTGGTGACATGGCAGTTATTAAAACATCTGTTCCTTTGGTGATTTCTTTTTCACTTCTCCCAAATGTCTGAATACTCCAAATAAACATCCAAAAACAATTCTGAAGTGCTTGATTAGAGTTTCCTTCATTTACTTTTACTAGATGTTGTGATCACCCAAATCCAATGAACTAATAATGTTTTGATCTCTTTCCCATTCTATACTTCCAACTCAAAGTCTTAGTGGTCAACTATAGCTCTTCCTTGTGGGGGATAAAAGGGAATATCAACAAAACCGTCCTCTGCTTCAAGAAAGGTATGAATATTGTTGTGGTTTCTGCCCATACAAATACCCTTCTTTTCTTTCCTTTACTGACATTTGCTAAATGTAGGCTGGGCTACCAGCAAATCCCCTAATGAAATGCCTGAGACCACAAGTGTTTATATAGTTATGCCAAAGAATTTGGATGATGCACAAGATTTCTATTACTGGTAATAAAGGAGTCATGTTCTATTTCACAGTATTTTATACCCATTATTCTGTAATACCTCAACCCAGGTCCAAAACAACCAAGCAAAAAGGAGTTGCCAAAAAATACTTCTAAATAGGTTCAAGTAAAATGGTGCACCTGTGTGAACAGAAACAGGCCCTCTATCCCATCCCTGAAAAGAAGCCACAGAATTAAATACATCAAATGCAAAGCGTGTCAATCAAAAGAAAGCCACTAAGATTACTATATGATCCAGAAAATGATGAAGAAACTAGAGAAAAGTGATCAGTACAGTACCGAAGTGAACAGAGCCAACATTTTCATTGTTTAATTGCTAGGAAATGGAAGCATGACAAATGTTTAAGTGTGGGAACTCAAAGAGGTAGGAGGGGACTTATTCAGGGTGGTCTGAGGAAGAATAGCCAAGGAGTGTTGAAGAGGGAGTCAGCCAACCACAAATTTCTCCAGATTATCAGGAAAATATTTCCTCAACAGTAAAGACTTCCATCTCCCAACGGAATTAGTGGAAGACCCCTAGCCTGAGTCATTCAGAAGAAATACTAGACAAAGAAGTTTGTAAAATAATATACTATGGGGAATAATCTTGTAACCTCGAGAGAAGAGCTTCACTGACCTAATAGACTTTTTCCAGTTCTTTTTCTTGTGTATTCCCAAGTTCTCTTGCTTCTTCATGACATAATTACTGAAAAGTGGGCTTCAAGAGATTCAGGAAAGCACCAGGATGCCGGGGTCTTACGAGGAAGGCCTTCTGGCCAGGATGTAACTATTGAAGTGGGCTCTGATTTGCTCTGGTGAACAGCCTTCCAGCTGTGCTGCATCAGATTGCAGTCTGGCTGACGTTCATGTAAACAGCTCCACCTGGCCTCAATGGACTGAGGAGAAAAACTGATGTCATTTCCAAGGCCCCAGTGCTCCCTGAGCCAGGCACCCATCAATCAGGGCTCAGCAAGCTCAGGCATAAGTCCTCTCACATTACCACTTCACACCGAGGGCTTGTTGAAAACGTTCCCCTTTAACATCTGCTAATCAGATTTCTTCCTAGGAGTCTGTAACAATTAAACCTGCTATACTGCAAGGAGCACCGTGGAAGGAGGATTTTTACACGTCCACAGCTGGGCAGTTAGCAGAACAGATGGGCCCTATCTGAGGCAATGGCTCTTGCTTAAATTTAATTATTAAGTCAGGAGGATGAGGTCTAAATGAAGATGACTGCCTCAACCATGAGAAGAGCGTTGGTCTAAACGGCACTTGCACTTACCAAGCAGTCTCTGGGAAGAGGCCGAAAGGCTGAGACCTCTCCAGACAGGCCGTTAAACAATTCTGAGGGATCACCAGACACTCAGTTAACAGGCAGGACTCAGACAGGGTGACTCATTGGGAAGCTGGGTGCTGCCTTCTGCTATTGCTAATAATATTCAAAACTGTCTAATCGGTCTTCTTCATCTGAATATTGGCTCAGACTTCTGGAATATCCCTATTTGGATTGGAAAAGAGACCTCTCAGTTCTTAAAAGAAGTTCCAGATTGGACAAATATTTGACGTTTTTCTGTGTTGATGTTTCCAAGTTTTTTCTACTCTACTAACCTGTTCCATAATCCATGCTTTTTTTTGTTTTGTTATTTTTTTTAACAATAATTTTTTCTTTTTTTTTTTTATTAAAGCCTTTTATTTTCAAAACATAAGCACAGATAATTTTCCAGCATTGAAACCTGCACAGCCTTATGTTCCAAATTTTCCACTCCTTCCCCCCACCTTCTCCCTAAATGGCGAGTAATCCAATATATGTTATACATGTTAAAATATATCAACAATAATTTTTAACCACTCTGCCCAGTTAATGAATCTAGTTAATGACCCAAGCAAATCTAGAAATCCAGATCTTCTGATGTCCAGTTAAGTGCTCCCTCCACTATACCAATTAGAAGGGGATCTGATGAAGAAACTATCTAAAAAAACCCACATTACAGTCAGAAGGGAAAAGACAATCACTTGCCAACATTTATTTGAGTAAAAATGGACCACAAAATGAGACATTATCTTTTCATTATGCTTTTTTGATTCCCCAAGAAGAATGAAGATGGGGGAGAGCAGAAGATAGGGAGGGACAAAATTTCAGAGCTGACTGCAAAGTTATGGGATTTTATTTTTTTACCAGCTCCAATAATTGATCACTAAGAATATAAGAATTCCTTCCCAGTACATTTAATATGAGGATGCATTTTAATTTCTTATTAAAGGTTCTCAGCAATAGGAAGACATAGGTATAAGTATCATACCTGCTATTAAAGGAGCAAGGCAATTCATCCTTTCTGTCTCAGTTCCCTCATTTGAAAATGGACTGAAGAAGGAAATGTCAAACTACTTCAGTATATTGCCAAGAAAACCCCAAATGAGGTCACAAAGAATTGAATATGACTGATCAACTAAAAAAAAAAGTAGAAAAAAATACATGGGTATGTATACATACATATATAATTGTGAGATAATATGTTCAGTGAAAACGACTTGGGATCAAATTCTACCTTTATCATTAAATATATTATAAAATTATTATAGGGGATTCTAAGATTTATAAAGGAATACATATATAGAAAAGACATGATCTCCATAAAAAATACTTAGTCACAACTATGTATGCAAATATAAACATGTGTTTATATTTTTATAACACAGTATATATATATATATATATATATATATATATATATATATATATGCACCCATCAGTATACATATATATTTGTGTTTCTGGATACATATATGCACACGTGTGCATAATCACACAGTTACAAATGAAGTGAGAGTTGCCCATATACATTAGTAAAATGTATTTCAAGATCTCTAAGGAAATTATAGGTCCGAATTGTATATACTTGAAAATTAACTAAGCAGGAACATTCAATTTGTCACTGTTTTTTCTCAATACCTCTCTCATGTGATAAATAGTAATTGTTTGCACTCATTCTTTGGTTCTGTGTTCAACCTTCCATTCCATTAAAAAAACATTTTTAGAAGATGCCTGCTGAGGTAAAAATGGAAACAAAGCCTGTGATTCTAAGTCATTGGGTCATGTGATACTGGATCTGAAGACGGGACCCCAAATATTAGCTATTTCCCCCTTCCCCTGGGTACTTTTACAGAGGAGGAATCTGAAAGCCAGAGGTGAGATTTGTCTAGTTAATGAAGCTGGTTAATAACCCAGTCAAGTCTAGAAACTGATGTCCAGTTAGTTATTCCCTCCATTATACCTCATTGGACCTTTCATTTTAAAAACTGGAAGAAGATCTGATGCAGAAAACCACTTACAAACACCCACATCACTGCCCAGAAGGGAAAAGACAACATTCGCCAACATTTATTTGAGTAAAAATGGACCACAAAACAAGACATTATCCTTTCATTATGCTTTTTTGATTCTTCAAGATGAATGAAGGCAGGAGGAGGGGGCAAAGAAATGAGGGGGTTGACTAGGATGGAGAAAGGATCTTTGTATAGGACATGGTTGGGAAAAGAGGCTTGTGGGCAATGGGGCACATCTCATGCTACTAGTGAAAATCTCAGAGACCCACCTACCCCAGCATGTTCTAGAGATACTTGACTTTTTTGTACTGAAACAGATGCCTGAGAAATAACCAACAAGGTCCAATGACATCTAGAAAGAGTTTTGCCAAAGGTCCCGTTAAATCTTCTTCCTTTTCCTCCTACCCTGTTCTCTTCCCCTCCCTCCTCCAAGAGCTACAAGTTTCTGGAATTCTTTCTCTAAAGCAGCATTTAAAAATTATTAATGTTTCTTCCCCTTCTTTTTCCCCCAATTTATTCTTCTCTTTGTCTTAGTTTTAATAAAATATTGATATATTTGCACTGTGATTCATAGGGAAGAATCACTTCATTATGAGAGTTGGAAAAAGAGACAAAATAAAAAATTAATGGGGAAATATTCTCTTGTATTATATGATGCTGATAAATCACTTCAGCTGCAGCCATCATTCTTCATTACTGATAACAGTTGCTACCTTGGCAGTGGGGAACGCTGTTAGAGATGAATGTGCAATGTGGCTGGTGTACTAGGTGAAGAATGTCCTGTGAAATCCTGCCCTTTCCTGCCTTTCCTCTATTTGATTAGAGGATAATAATTCAGGAACCTGAGTTGAAGTAGATTCCCAGGCTCATTTCCAAGGGCCCTAAGCAAGGAGGAGGGAAAGAGACAGACAGATTGATCTTGCTTTCTTTATTTAATCTGAAAGAATCTGTACTCGAGGTCTGCCTTGTCTGAATGACCTCTTGCTTTCCAGTGCTCAAGTTGAAAATAAACCTGGAATTTATTGAGTTTGTCAGAGAGAATTTTTCATTGCCCTAATGATTTTGGTGTGTAGAACGTTGTGGTTATACATTGACATCATTAATTTTTCCCCCTTCACAAAATTCTCTCTTCTTCCCTCATTCTGACAACAAATTAAAGAAAAACATTTTCTTCACATCATTCTTTCTCCATCCTCTCCCCCAAGTAATGCCAGACCCTGATTAATGCAAATAATGAATCCCTCCAAATGGTAGCATACAGTCAGATTCACACTATTCAAAGTAATATATGGTCATTTGTTCCGGTCCAATGAAAAATATTCGGTGAGAATTTGAACAATGCAACCATTTATCAGCATCCTTTGTTTGCACCAATTGGACTTGGCTGAATCTTTTATCCTCCTTTTTCCTTCACCACTCCCTAATTACTCAAAAACTGGATAATGGCAATCAGGCTTCCAGCCAAAGTACCCTGATGTTTTTTTTCCTGAAGGAAGAGAGAGTCTGATATGCTTATTTGGGGTGAAGTAAAAGCAAAGATATGATATTTACATGCCATTATACTTTGCCACCAATTCCTGTGTAACTTTACTGAATGATGGTGAAGGTCCTAAATAGTCATGAAGTTATCCAACAACTAGATGTTTACAAAATATTCTCCTCATTCCCTGTTCTCTTCTATGCTTACCCCAACCCACCCAAAGCAACATTCACTTATAGGATTAAAATTCCTAGAGCAAATATATCTCCTCTCTCTCTGAGACCCAATTTGAACTTATTACCACCCAGGGTTTGTGCAATGACTATTGTTGAGGTTCCTGGAAGATGCAACAGATAGAGTCTGAGCCTGGAATCAGGAAAACCCGAGTTCAAATATGACGTCAGATACTTACTAGCTACGTGTTCCTGGCTAAATCACATAAACTCTGTTCGCCGCACTTTCCATATCTATAAAATAAGAATAATAGCATATACTTCCCAAGGTTGTTGTGAGAATTAAATGAGATATTAATTGTAAAGCACAATCCCTGACACATAGAAGGTGATGTATGAATATTAGTTATTATTGTCATTATCACTATCATTACCATTACTATTAACATTATATTGTTTTTATACATTATACTACATATTATAATATAGTCTACATACATTATATGTTATTTATATATATATATATATATATATATATATATATATATATATATATATATATATATATATATATATATATATATATATAAAAAACATTTCCTGCCTTGACTCTAATTTAATGTTACATATACTGCATGTATTATAATATTTAATATATTATTAAATACTATATTATTACTTATTGCATGGCAGCTCTGGTTATCAGGGAGTTGGAGAAGACAGGTTTTGTACTAATCTTTCTGATTAGTCTCTTTACAACTCAGATCCTGAATTTGATTCTTCCTTGTGTGGCAAATAAAATATTTTCTCTTTTCTTATGAACACACATATGCATATATCTCCTCCCTTTAAATCCTACTCAAGATTTTTTCAGTCTGATAAAGTATCATATAGACTAGGCCAGAAGAGTCCCTTTGCATTTTCCCTTATTAGACTATAAGCTCCTTGAGGGTAGGAATTGTCAAACAGCATTAGCTCATTTGGCTACCTTGTTACATTATTAGATTTATACTCAACTTTTTCCATAGGAATTGTTACAATTCCATTTTATATTTCCTAGTCTATACTTCTAATACATGGATATTTTTTCCCCAAATGCATAACAAGGTGAAATGAATTTCCCAAGATCAAAAGTGGCACAGGAAATTCAGCTTAAGGAAAGAGAACAGAGAAAGGAAACCAAGGATGTATGGCTCAGAAGAAAGGCCTGCTAACAGAATTGGTTGCATCTTTTTTGCTTTCCCCAGGAATTCCCCAACTTTATAAAGACAGCTCTGCTTTGTGGGCCACAGATTTCCGTTAGAAATTGTTTTTCTTCCAGATCTGAGTGCATGGAAAAAAATTTAATTTCCTTGTTGATGTTATGACTCTGCAGACTGATTAGCTTTAAGAAAAAAATAAATCCTGCAAGAAGACATACAAATGCAATTTTTCATGTTGCCAAAAAAACAGTCATAGACACAATTGGCAATATTTATTCTTAACAAAAAAATCAAGAACCACCATCAACACAGGTATATGGTTCCTGTAAAAAAAGAAATCTAAATCTTTCCTATCTTCTGATTCCCTTTATTTTTCACCTTAGAAAAGCTGACATTTGAACTCCTGTCACCTTTTAAATTCCCTGAAATACCTGGCAATGTTTAAACTCATTCCCTTAGCAATATCTCTTTGTGCTTCGACGTGTTTCAAGCAGACAGATGAAGCAATTAGCTATTTACTGTGAAAGGCAACCAGAAAGGAGGCATAGTGAGGTCTGGATTAATGGGAATCATGAATGAATCAAATTCACATGGCATAATTCCATTGGCCTGGAACCAATTACTATATTTTATGTAATTTTGAATAGTGCAAATTAGAACACATGAGAACATATTCACACTGATCGGGACCTACCTGCAGTTTATATATATATATATATATATATATATATATATATATATATGCTCAATGTGATATATCAAAAAATTCAGTGGTTTGAACATATATAACATTTATAACCTAAAACACTCCATTTTACTTCTGAATAATTCTAATTAATAGAAAGGCATTTTTATATAGAACGTTCAATACTTAAAACTGTACTAGGAAGTTTTAAAATCTTTTTTTCCCCTTCAATATTCTCTGGCTATCCTCTCTTACTACTCTTCAACTTATCAATATCTTCGAATGTATGAATAAATGAAAAAGCACTTCCTAAGTACTTAGCACGTGCCATGCACTATGCTAAGTACTGGGTATACAAATGAAATTATGAGAATCCTTAACTCAAAGTACTCATACTTCAATAGGAGGAAATTACATATGAAATAAAATTCAGCTGCAAAGCACTTGAAAAAACCCAGAACTCCTAAATATTCAGGATTGATATGGATGACAAAGCCCAGAAGTCTTTAGGTCACATTAATAGATTTGATGTCAGTGACTACAGAGTTCTGAAGCCCTGGAGATCCTTAGGAAGTAGTGACCAGATAGATGGAATGGTCCTCATCTTACTAGAAGGAACAGAGTAGGTGACTCTCGTCTCATTTAAGCTGTTGACTTTTTCAACATGAGAAAAAGATTTTATTTAATTTCTATTAAAATAATGTTATAGATCCTATTCAAATATTCTAGCCTTTTGAGATTTTTTTTGGGGGGGGGAATCCTGATTTAGCTATTATGCAAGCCATCCTTGGCTTCAGATGATCTATCATTTTGGGATGAGCCTATAATCTACATCTATATCTGAAAAAGAAAATTGCAAAGTAGAGGAGACAGCAAATCATTCCAGTATCTTTTCCAAGAAAATCCTAAATGGAGTTATGAAGAGTCAGATATGACTAAAAGTGATTGAACAACACCATAACAATCTATATTGTCTTCCAAGTCAATGATTAAAAACAACAGGGCTGAACACATATCCCTTAGACATAGAGCTAAAGACCTCTTTTTACAACTACTTCAATTCATTAATGATTTTTTGGATCTGACTCTTCAATAATTTCTGAGTTATAGATCTATATTATCTTCAAGTCTAGCCATATTGCTTACTGGTTTTTTCTATGACTATCAAATGCTTTGCTGAAATCTAGGTAGAATATATATACTGTACTATTCTACCCATCTAGTAACTTTGCCTCCAAAAAGGGGCCCATTTATTAGTTTAATAATTCCTTATAATTCTTGAGTTAGTACAACTATATTTTCATTTTTAAAAATTCACTGTATCCTCCACCCTCTCCAGTTATTCAAAATATTTTTATTTTGTTTATAATCATAATCTTTGTAACACTGTCCTTATCAAAATAACTTTATAGTAATTTCATTAATAAATTATAGCCCACCCAATCTTTGTGAAAATACACCCTAATATTACTTAGCCAATCAGTTGAATTGCAAACTGTACCTAGGGAACTAACTGCCCTCTCTACTACTGTTTCACCTAACATTAAGTTTTCAGTGATCCATTTAATTCACATTAGGTAAAATATTCCCATATAAGTTCTGAGAGTGGGTTGAAAAGCTAATAAAGTATGATTTACATAATAGCTACACCAAAAAAAGTAACAAGCCAAAAACATAAAGTAAAATTTCTAAGGTCTTAAAATAAAGATGAAGGGTGTTCTCCAAGGGTTAGTTTTTATTTTAATTTTAGATACTATACAAAGTATGCCCTATTTTCAGCAAATTAGATAAATAAAATCAGGAATGATTATTTTCTTTACAAAAGAATTCATAACGGAATCTCTGTCCACATCACAATGGATTTATTGTGAACATTAAAGCAATATATAATTTTAATATATTTAATAGGAAGCCATCAATGAAGCCATCAATGATAATTTTGGGGGGGAGGGGCAAAAAGTAGATTTATTTAGGGGAAGAAGTTATAGACAAAATAAGAGGTAAAACAGGCACCAGAAAGTAGCGAATATTAAAGAGTTGGAGAGCAATAGGGATATCATAATCAAGGAAAGGAGTTTGGAAGAAGCCATTAAAAAGAATATGTCATGGAGTCTGGATATGCCATTGACTGGTAAGTTAGTTAGATCCACAGAGGAATTTAGCAGACTAACCAAAATTAGCTACAGTAAGGAAAAAGACACCATTAAAGCAAATTAAGGGAGAGAGAGATACCTCTTAGTGGGCTTAGTCGCGAAAAGGACTTAGCCTAGGGATAAATTTTGAATAATTTTATGTAAAATCCAAAGTTTGTCCATTTTTCAGAAAAAAGTCCTCTGTAAAATACAATATACATATATATTTACAGGAAAGACCCATAGGACCTTCTAATAAATGAGGCTAAATTATTAGGATTTTAATTTGAAGAATTATATACTAAGTCTCCTATGATTCAAATTGATGTCAAGCCTTTCATAATTTTTAAAAAATCATCACTGGTATTCCTCTTAGCATCATGTTGTAAGAGGTTAAAAAACCATATATGAGAATTATATATTCTACTCATAATTCTCCTTGTGTGGAATATTTTTTCCTTAATGATCCAGCCTAATCGTTCTTCATTTTACCTCTTTGTTTTTTTGTCACATATACTAGTTAGAAATGATTTGTATTTGGAGCTCATAGTCTGCAAAAAACAAACTATGCATCAGACAACTCTCTTTGTAACTGTTAATAAGGCATTAGAGGGGAGGCTAGGTGGAGCAGTGGGTAGAGCACCAGCCTTGAAGTCAGGTGGACGTGAGTTCAAATCTGGCCTCAGACACTTAAGACTTCCTATCTGTGTGACCCTGGGCAAGTCACTTAACCCCACCTGCCTCAGCCCAAAAAAAAAAAAAAAAAAAAAAAAAAAAAAAAGGCATTAGAAGTGTCTCTGATACTATCCACAATTATTTGTCAACCCAAGGACTTCATTAAATTAAAAAACATGACAATATTTACAGACTTTTTCATCTTAAAGCTTTTTGCATCATCATTGTTCACTGTATTATTAATGACCTACCAAGCAAAAAAACTTACTTGGAATAAAAAAATTAAAAATGTTCTGTCCTTTCTCAAAATCGTATGATTTGGAAGGGATATATATATATTAAAGGTCTACTCCAACACCATTTGAATTCTATCTACAACATCTCTTTTAAGTACAAATGTAGGCTCTAATTAATTGGAGTATCACCAGCAGTGATGGAAAACTTACTAATCATTAGTCACCTCATTCCATTTTCAGACAGAAGTAATTGTCAAGATATTTTTTTATATTCAGTAAAACTACATTTCCTTATTTTTCATCCATTCTTCCTCATTCTGTTCTTTGTAGCTACACAAAAATCAATCTAATACCGCTTTCACACGACAGCTCCTTAATATATGAAAATAGTTACCATGACTCCCTTAAGTCTCTACTTCTTCAGGCTTCACATATTCAATTACTTCAATTAATCTTTATACAATATTATTTCATGTTCTCTCACCCTCTTGGCCCTCCTCTTCAAACTAAGAAAATAATCAAAGTATGATTTGACCACATAGAAAAGAACAGAACTATCACCTAATGTATACAGTGTAAGATGACATTTGCTTTTGTGGTAGCTGCAATATGCTATGCATTATTTATTTATGATTTAGATCAATAGTTTAGCTACATCACTGTTATCTTTGACTCCTACAGCTGATTTTTTTAAAATCAAAAAATGCCCAACTTTACATTTATTTTCATTAAGTTTTATTAGTCATCTGATATCATTACAGTCTGTCTGTGTCTTTAAAAAAAAACTTAATTTAATTTTTTTGTTTGTATCTTCACCTAGCATGGTGCTTAGCATGCTAGTTATTAACTTTTAGTTCAATTGGAATTGTTGGATTATTGTCCTGATGTTATCATCCAAAACACTGACAGCTCAATCCATCTGTAAATTCAATAAATTTGTTTTAAAGCATCACATAATTAATTGATCAACAAACATTTATTAAGTTCCTGCTTTGTATCAGATAGTGTAATGGAACTAAAAATGTAAATGTCTCAAGGGTAGCAATTGTTTTTCTCTTTTTGTATTCCAAAGCTCAGCACTATGCTTGACACAAAATAAACACTTAAGAAAAGATTATAGAATTAAAAAGTCTTTGCTTAGGGCAGGTCCTGATGGGCTATAATAAACATCTTTCAAAAGATTCATATTGATGCATTAATCAATGCTCCTCGGATTTAACCAGCTTTGTCATTTAGGCCCCATTTATCCATTTTGGATGTTGTTGTTGCTGTTGTGACTCATCTCCATGTCCAATTCTGTGTTGGGTTTTCTTGGTTAAGATATTAAATTGGCTCTCCATCTCTTTCTCCAGTTCATTTTATAATTGAGGAAACGGAGGTAAATGGGACTAAGTGACTTTTCCCATCTCAAATTTCCTATTACTCTTAAGGACATCATAATCTTCCCAGTTACCCTAGTTCACAATCCAAATGTCATCCTCAACTCCTTACCCACTCATTCCACATATCCATCTAGTCTGTGCCAAATACTGTTGAACAAGATGCCTCTGACTCCTGGTTGTGAGGAACCTTGTCTCATCATCATACAATGGAGAGTTACTCTCAGAGCAATTATTCTCAGAGATAAAGTCTTTGTGCTGGAACCATGCTCTCCATGCAATGCTATACCAGAGCTATAACTAGGATGTGATAAAGCTGAGAGAAGCAGAAAAATATTTAAAAAGGATGTTTACAAGCAGTATAAAATGTAAATTCATGTTTTTATAGTGAATCCTCTTTTTATTTTGTATTTAGTTACAAGGGGTTGGCAACTGTTGTTGAGATAACTTCAGACCACAGGCCATAGATTCCTACTTAAGACAGGCTTCTGATTGGCCTGTTCCTCTTCCAATCAAATTCTGAGGATCTAGTACAAATTAAGATACAACTTCAAGATAATAAGAAGTAAACCACTTTAAAATTATTTTTTCACTAGTTAACAACAGGCAACATATTAGATGGATATGTGGAATGAGTGGGTAAGGAGTTGAGGATGACATTTGGGTTGTGAGCCAGGGTAACTGGGAAGATGATAATGTCCTTAACAATAATAAGTAATTTGAGAGGGGAAAAGTCACTTAACCCCATTTACCTCAATTTCCTCAATTGTAAAATGAACTGGAGAAAGAGATGGAGAGACAATTTAGTATCTTAACCAAGAAAACCCCAATAGATAATGAGGGAAAACAACCAGAATGGATAATTGGAATCTTATTCATCCAAAATCTTTAGTTATTTGTTTTAACTTCTACAACAAATTTCTTGCCCAATTGTCAAGTATTTAAGAGGAAAGATCTGAAATTCAACTACTTTGCCTTTAAGGAGCACCAATAATCAAATCCAGTATAATCGGGAATCAGACTCAGCATTTTATTATTTTTTAGTTCACAATCTGAATTTGTGGCTTTTTTTCCAGACATTTATCCCATGAGCCTAAAGAGCAAACTTAACTGACAGAGCATCTAAGAAAGGGAACTGAAAATGAGGATGTGGAAATTTCAAAGAGCAGAAATCTGGAAGTAAGAAACAGAGAAAAATTAACTGGCTCATTTCAGTCATTTATGTTGGATCTCTGAAGTATATTTTCAGCTATATTTTCCAAGTATTAGTCTTTATTACATAAATTTGATGATCTAAGCAATGAGTTAATGACAGGAAATGTCCATTTCCTAATAAACACAAGTAGGCTATGTGTATAGAACTTTGATTAAAGTTAGTCACATTTTCCAAGACTATTTGAGCTTTCCAAGTCCCCCTTAACATTTTTCACAGTTTGTACTCAAAGACTTGAATGACCCAAAAAGGGAAAATCCTTTTTGTGTTAACTTTCCATTGCAGAGAAAAAGAAAATCATAGAAGCAATTCCTTATGTTGTTTGAATTCATCAAAAAAGAATAAATTATGTTAATCAAGTGTTCCTCACAAGAAGGCAAGCTTTAGTAAGGAAAATTCTTGCTGCAATATTACAGAGTAGGAAAGGTTTCCTTAAGATAAGGCTTCAGTACTTTTAGATGTATTCCCTGACAAAATAAAAATAGTGTGGAATCTGAAGTCAGGAGCACTGGGACCACCTCCTAGACTCACAGATTTTTCTGGCTGTGTGACTATGGAAATGTCCCAATTGCCATGAACCTTGGTTTCCTCATCTGTAAAATGTGCACCTCCAAAATTAAGTATATTCATGCTGCCTACCTTATGGAGCTGTTATAAGAAAAGCTTCCAATGAAAATCTGAGTTGTTATTGACTATTATCTACTTTTCTATTACTTTTGTTTGACATAGGGGTTGAAAAAGCTGGGAAAGGGTTGCATGTGTGTATGTATAAATATATAAACTGTGCATACTCTGAAAGCAACCATTTTGTTGAGAGTATTGAACTAGAGTAGGTATTTAGAGCTATAAAGTCACTGGTATAGGGAATTCCTCAGTGAGGAAATGCTTTCTACCAATACAGGTTGTACCTTCTTTATAATTCAGAGTCTTACAGATTTATTTAGGAGCACTGAAAGAATCGATGACTTTTCCATGATCATAAATTGTCATTCGAGGTACTCTTATTTAGCTTTCCATTCCATGCTATCTTTCATGTCAACATAAATACAAGTAATACCTTCTTCCCTTTATGGAAAAATTTGTCCAAATTGATAAAGCCAAAGAATAATTTCTAGGTAAGCTTGAATTTATCAAGATAAAAGAGATCATGAAAAGGTGGTGGGGGAAGAAGAGAATAAGCACTTAAACAATGTCTATTCTACCAGTGTCTACTGTACAAATATTTTTTGTACTTTTAACAAATATTTTTAATAATATTATTTAATTTTTAAAAATTACAAATATTATTTAATTTGATCCATACAGCAATAAGGAGGTAGATGCTGTTATCATCCTTGTTTTGTGGCTTATTTTAAGGTAAGGTAAATGGAGGTTAAATGCCTTGCCTAAAGTCACCTGATTAATAAGTATCTGAAGTTGGATATGAAGTGCTTCCCGATGGCAGGCCCACTACACTATCCACTAGATCAAATATAGTTAGAATATCTCCTAGAATGAATATTTCTTCATAGTCTCAGAATAGAAAGAATACCAGAGGAATTAATGTTTAATTGTTAATCATCAAAATAGACACTTCTGTAAGCTTACATGCTCCCCTCCCATTTTTGCTCTAAAAATTATCAAATTTCAGATCATCAAAGTGGTAATTTTGAAACAAGAAGTATGCCCTCATCAGAATTCTGTTCCTGGACACAGCATCATGGCCTTACACCAAATTTAGCATAATACAGTGCCAAAAGCAATATTGGCAGGAGAACTTCCTTCACAGCTCAGGACTCTCTTTCTCTTTCTCGGGGTAAAGCGATTATTACAAGAACCCATTTTCCCTCCCAAGAAAGTTATTGAACTCAGAGAAGTCATGGCATTGTCAGGCCCATTGATCTTCAGAATGCTGCCCCATCTTTCTTTGTGACTTTGGTTCCTGACTCAGTTTACTTTTTTATCCCAGCCTAATCATCATTCTCATTGGACCTACAATAACTGTTTTGATCACAATTCCTTGAATGCTTTTACTTGCATAAGCTCCATTTTCCTTTTCCTTTAACTAACCACTAATGTAGTCACAATCTGGACCTTGCCATCACTTAAAAGTATTCTTCATCCAAGACCTAAAACTTTGAAATTCTCTACTATAACTATAACTCCCAGAGCATCCCATCTCCTTACTTTTCCCATATCTGATCTTTCCCTTCTTTGGGACTTTTGGTCTCTTAAATTCTTCTAAAGATGCTTTAACAGTTTGATTCCAGAAGCTACTTCTCTATACAAGACAATTGCAAAGGAAAAAAATATCCACGCTTTCTTTAATTAACACATCATTATAAGATTTGACATTGGAGTATTATTTATACAGAAATATTGACATTGCTTGCACATTTTTTGGAAAAAGCTCACAAGACTAAATGTATCAGGAGTATTTAATTTCTTTGCCTAGTAATACATTTGGTTTTTTGGCATTAAGTAGGTATAAGGATAACAAAATATTTATTGTCTTCATTACAGGACCCATCAGTTATTGTGAAAGAAGTTAAAACAAGGCAAAGGCCTGAATGAAGATTTAAATGGCAGTGTTTAAAATAAATATTAATTGCATTGCAGCTTGATGGTGTCTCATGGATGCAGCTTTTATAATGACTGGATTAAATGCCTACACTGTAGTGTTACCACTGTAATATATCAACATAGAAATAAACTTCTGGTTTTCTTGGCATTGTAACAAGAAGACTTCCTGAAAGAACTCCCTGATAAATTGTTGATGATTAAAATAGTTATTTTCCCTTGAATAAGAGTTTTTGAACTGATTTTGTATGATACAAATAAAATCTCATTCTGGTGACCAGGATACTTCTTGCAAATAAATGAAAGATCTAGCAGTTTCCAGAATTGAGATTATATTATATATTTGAGGTTGAGTTCTTTAGGAGGAAAAAAAGTACTGATTGAAAAGTTGTGTACAAACCTAAATCACTCAAAATGAAGATTGAGTTGAGATAACTGTATATTTCAAATGAAAATTTAGGGAAGGTAAGGAAGGTGACAAAGCATTAATGATACATCACAGAATTAATTTATAATTATATCATTAAATATACATATGAACATATATAATATATGCACACACTATATTTCTATAGTGCCTAATCTAAGTTAAGAAGTGTTAGGAACTGGACCTATGGTTTCACTGCCATAAGGAATGCTCTCTATTGCTGCAAGTCAGCAACCAACCAGCAACTTAGAATCTTAAGATAATTGCCTAATATCACTCCCAAAGAAATCAAAGGATGAGGGAAAGAACTTATTCCTACAAAAATGCATGCTCTTTTTGTAGTAGCAAAAAATTAGAAATTGAGGTGATACTGAAAGGGGAAAGTAACAGAAAACATTGTGTTATATGATTCCACTGGGCTATATGAAGTGACAAGCAGAATGTTTTCATTAAAATGTAGAAAGATTTATATAAATGGATGCAATGTGAAATGAGAAGAACCAAGAAAACATTGCACATAATAACAGCAATATTGTATGATCAACCTTAAGGACTTAGGCCTTCTTAGCAATACAATGATTCAATTCAATTCCAAAGCACTAATGATGAAAAATGTCATACATTTCTAGACAAAGAATTACTGGAGTCTGAATTTAGATCAAATCATACTTTTAAAATTTTACTTTATTTTTTCTTTTTTTTAGGGGTTTTTTATGTGTTTTCTTTTACAACATGGCTAATATGGAAATAAGTTTTGCATGTCTAAATATGTATAATTTACAGTAAATTGCCTTTTTGAGGAGGGAAGGGAAGAAGAAAGAGAATATGAAACTAAAATTTTAAACAAATATTGAAAATTATTTTTACATGTAATTGGAAAATACATGTGTGTATATATAGGTATAGGTATGTATGTATATATGCAAATATGCATATACGTATCTATGTATGTGTGTGCATATAAACAGTCAGACAGACATTAATAAACAGTTGTTTAGAACACTAAATGATTAGAATAAATGTCCCTCTGACCACTGGAAGCAGAAATAAAACCTTCATCATACTGTTTTCAAGGCCATATCCTGAAATATTATGCCATATCATCCCTCAGGTTTGATAGGGAATATTTATTCTTTATATTTAAATATCTTTCTTTCCACTTTTGGATATTTAAGGTTTCTTTACACATATGTTAATTGGTTAAACATGAACAACAGCTTTTATGTTAGACTTATTCCTGTGATAAGTTCTGAACCAAGAGGCTATGAACTCCATTTATCTTTGATTCTTCAAAGTACTTGCAAATAATATATTTCTGAATAATTCATAAATTATATATTTTCATTCAAAGTGATGCTTTATAAATAAGATTCACTCCTTATGAATTATTCTCTTTCCAATAATGGAAGTAAGGTTTGTTTCATCTGTGACTTGCTCAAGATCAGATAATATGCCAGAGATATAACAGAAAAGAAAGCAGTGTGATCATCATAAACCAGGAAGCAACCTATATAAGATCTGGAGTATGGGACAATTAGGTAGTTAATAAAGTGTTGGGTGTAGTCAGGAAGACTTGAGGTCAAAATCTGGCCACAGACTCTAGCTATGTGACCCTAGGACAGTCACTTAATGCTGTTTGCTTCAGTTTTCTCATTTGTAAGAAGAGTTGGAGAAAGAAATGGTAAACCCCAAATAGGATCACAAAGAGTTGGATACAACTGAACAGCAATGATAAATCTGGAGTAAGGAAGAGAGAGGTTCAAATCTTGTCTGATTTTTACTAGTGGGATTATAATAAACTTCTTAACTTCTCTCAGCCTCAGGTTCTCTACCTATTAAACAGATAATAAAATCTGTAGTATCTATTGCACAGGGTTGTTTCAAAGAGCAAATGAGATATGTATGTAAACCACTATGTATCCTTTACATTTCTATATAAATATCAACTATAATTATTATTACCATACTGCTTCTCAAATTAAATGTGGTTAACTAGTGAACTTGTATAGGGAAAAAAAAAGCTATCTTCACTGATCAGATATTATAAGTCTATACCAAGTTTTGTTAGACAAAGTGTGACCCAAAATCTAAATTACCCATTAATTCACTTTTCATTTTAACAAAACTAAAAATAACAAAAGGATTTTTTTGAACTTCACCATTAAACATTTTTCTGGTATATAGTATAATTTCATTAATATCAGTTCTACTGATTTGAAATTTATTAAAGAGACTGAGCTAGAGTAATTTCTTTTTGCTTAGCAAAACCTTTCTTCATCAATGACACAAATTAATAAAGTAATTAAGGTTTCAGAAGAGTGGTTTGGATTTCTAGCATTATGAGATGTACTCATTTATATGATAATTAGAAACCATTCTTATTTATTCATTTAAAAAGTAGAAATCCTATAAAGAGTTCACGTTTCTGTTTTGAGTTATTGCACATAATTGAATGTAGTAATATTACTTTGGTTTATAAATACTATATAAATCATACTGTTTTTCCCTCTAGTCTGACTGAATTAAAGTTTAAATGACCTTCCATGGAATGGTTTCTTAGATAAGAAATAGTTCAGGCTGACATAAAAAAGAAATTCCCAGATAGGAACCAATAGAACTGAGAAGTTGGAGCATTTAGTGTCTGCTTTAGATCTCATTATTTTGGCACTGAACAAGCATGAAGATAGCAAAATGTTTATTCTGCATATAACAAGAGTGTCTTAAAGACCCATCAATTACTGTAAAAGGGTCAGAACAAGGGAAGTGCAGAGAAAAGGGTAGAGGTTATGGGAGAATATAGTTCCAGTCCTGAAGTGTTTGAGGAAAATGAAGGAGGTCAATAGCATGTAGGATGATCCTTCACTCCAAATTATCTTCAGACTCAAATCTGTTGATTTTAGTACAAAAACAAAACTACACAGTAACTTAATCTAAACCATTTAATGGGAGCTATCAGAAGAACAAATTACTATTATCAATAGAAAAATTTAATAATAAAAAGTTTACACCCTCCCATTGTCCTAAGTCAAAACTTCTCTGTAATAAGCTAATTAATTCCTGGTTCAATTCCTACCTACCTATATCTTCAACTCAGAGCTGGACTAAATTCTCCACAGAAACTTAATCTTCTCTTATTCTAAGACATTTTGTGGATGGGACCTTTCCCATAAGTGATCCACACCCTGACCAAAAGGGTCCTTTGGAAAAATAACTTTTCTCAATCTTGATTTTCACAATTACATAAGGAGTAGACTAGTCAAGCCAACTGGCTCAACCCCAAATCCTGCATTGGTTGGCCATTTCAAATGATTGTCTACTTAATTCTTTGGAAAGAATTGTCATTGAGGAGCAAAAGTAAGAAATGTAAATTTGTGCTTTCTATTTTTTCTTCTTTACTTTTACCATAGGGTAATTAAGGATGAGTAAGTAGTTAGAGGGAGGTGCAATCAGGGAAGTGAATTGTCCAGGACTAGGGAGGTGACAGTACCAATGGACTCTGCCCTGCTCAGACTACATTTGGAAGACTATTTGCTTCTGAGCACCATCACATTTTGGGAAGGACACTGATAAGCAACAGAGCATTTCGAGGAAGGAAACCAGGTTGTGAGGTCATTCCAATACAAGAGCCAATGACGGATTGCTCACACCTTCTCTGAGCCATAATTCTGACCCGCCGTCATGTCCTATCTGGCTGAGAATTACTACAACACTTATCCTGGAGACTGTGACGTGCACAGGAGACCCGAAGCCAGACCTGGCCCGTGAGCCGATGTGAGCAGCAGACCTACTGAGGGGTTCCAGAAGCCATTAAGAACCTTATCCAGTATTTCCATAAAACTGTCTCTGACCTCATTAACCAGAAAGTTGATGAGCTCTAGATAAGTCAGTGATCAACCAGAAGGTCCATGAGATCCAGGACATCTCTGGGAAAAGCTGGACCAAGCTGACTGAAAGGTTCTCTAAGAAGCCCCCAGAAGCAGAGGCCATCACCCCCAAGTTGGGAACAATGAAGTCTTCCTCATTCTCTATGAGGAGCTGTATTCAGACACATCTAGGCCAAAGTTTGTGGTGGGCCTTCCTTGGCACAGAGATTTGAATCCTAAATCAGCATATGATACAATACAACCCCTGCAACCTCTTCAACCACATTCTCAATGCCGAGGGGCCTGAGCTGCCCAAGCTGCCCGACCAGGGACTGTGGGATATTGTCAATGAATTCATCCACTAGCTTCGGTCATCCAGCCAATACTGAGGCAAGACAGCCAAGAAGTCAGAAGAGAAGATGGACTCTTTCCATTTGCCCCCAAGATCTGGAACATCCACAGTATCCTGAAGCTCTCAATCTCTAGTAGACAAATCCAGCATCGATTGAAAGCTGGAAGTCTACACAAGTGGAAGTGACCTGAGAACGTGACTGGAAGTCTACACAAGCAGAGTGATCCCCTGGTTAAAAGTCTACATGAGCGGAGGTGACCTGAGAGTGTGACTAGAATACGGCCAGCTCGTCTACAAGATGCTCAGCTTCTACAATCTGTGAGGCTGCTCCGGCTGCTCTCCCTCCTGGATGACTACCAGGCCATCAAAGTGCTCCAGAACACTGAGCTCAACAAGGAGAACAGGGGTCACTCCTGGGGGCTTTGCCTATTTGATGATGCCTTGACAACATCCTGCTCCGCATCTGGAGGACTGAGAGTGTGTTCTAGAGCAAGCAGAATGAGCAGATGCACGCCCTGCTGGCCACTGCCCTGACTACATGCCCCAGGAGCGTTGACAAGAGCTGCAGCTGCAGGAGAAATACTGCTGACAAGATGTTGCACATGCCGAAGTGTATGAGAAGTTCCTGTCCCCACAGGAAGCCCAGCTACAACAGTGTGCAACCAAGGAACCCTTCCTGCAGCAGCTCAGGTGTTGCAGAGGTCCAACCCTCCACTACCTGCAGCTCCCTGAAGCCCTCCATCACTATGCACTGGCCAAGCTGGCCAGGTTCCTGAACCTCACCAGGCATCATTTCTGCACCCGGTTGTTGATCTTCAAGCATGAAGAACTGGTGGGATGAGCAGCATCTCAGCTCTGGATGGAGAGTTCTAGCCAGCTTAGGAGGTGGATTTCCACAGTGACAAGAACATGATCCACATTGTCAGTACCAAAGTGGGTCGACTTCTGCATCTGACAGATGCAGCTAACCTCCTCAAATTGAACCCTAGAGAAGATGGGCCAGAGACCCCCAAGGGTGCACCATGAGGTGCCACATTTATCCAGAATTCCCGTGGATGCTGATGTTCAAACAGCAGAACATGTTTTCTACCTTGAAATGGTCTGAACTTAACCTGTATGTGCCAAAATGTTTGTGGCAGCTCTTTTTGTTGTAGCTAGAAACTGGAAGATGAATGGATGTCCATCAGTTGGAGAATGGTTGGGTAAATTGTGGTATATGAAGGTTATGGAATATTATTGCTCTGTAAGAAATGACCAGCAGGAGGAATACAGAGAGGCTTGGAGAGACTTACATCAACTGATGCTGAGTGAAATGAGCAGAACCAGAAGATCACTGTACACTTCAACAACAATACTGTATGAGGATGTATTCTGATGGAAGTGGAAATCTTCAACATAAAGAAAAACCAACTCACTTCCAGTTGATCAATGATGGACAGAAATAACTATACCCAGAGAAGGAACACTGGGAAGTGAATGTAAATTGTTAGCACTGCTGTCTATCTACCCAGGTTACTTATACCTTCGGAAGCTAATAATTAATGTGCAACAAGAAAATGGTATTTACACACATATATTGTATCTAGGTTATATTGTAACACATGTAAAATGTATGGGATTGCCTGTCATCGGGGGGAGGGAGTGGAGGAAGGGGGGGATAATTTGGAAAAATGAATACAAGGGATAATATTATAAAAAAATTACTCATGCATATATACTGTGAAAAAAAATTCTAAAAAAAAAAAAAAAGGTCTGACCTTTTGATCCAGAGCAGCAGGCCTTCCTTGCTGGGATCAAACATTTAAATAAATCCTAGGAAGATTTTTTTTTTTTAAAGAGGCAATGGAAGCAAAACTACAAAACACTTTCCACACAAATTAAGTCGGATCTAACCAATTGGAAAAATATTAAATGCTCTTGGATTGGGCAAGCAAATATAATAAAAATGACAATTCTACCTAAACTAATCTATTTATTTAGCACTATACCAATCAGACTCCCAAAAAAACTATTTTAATGACCTAGAAAAAAATAACAAAGTTCATATGGAAAAACTAAAGGTCAAGAATTTCAAGGGAATTAATGAAAAAAAAATCAAATCTAAAATTATATTATAAAGCAGCGGTTACCAAAACTATTTGGTATTGGCTAAGAAATAGACTATTTGATAAGTGGAATAGATTAGGTCCAAAGAACAAAACAGTCAAAAGAGGCAATGGAGCAGAACCAGGAGTTCATTATACACGGCAACAAGAATACATGATGATCAGTTATGATAGCTATGATTCAGACCAGTTCCAATTGTTCAGTGATGAAGAGAGCCATCTACATCCAGAGAGAGGACTGTGGGAACTGAGTATGGACCACTACATAGCATTCTAGCTCTTTTTGTTGTTGTTTGCTTGCATTTTATTTTATTTCTCATTTTTTCCTTTTTGATTTGATTTTTCTTGTACAGCAAGAAACTGTATAAATAAATATGTACACATATATTGGGTTTAACAAATATTTTTAATATGTTTGACATATATTGGATTATTGGCTATCTAGGGGAGGGGTAGGGGGAAGTGGGGGAAATTAGAACATAAAGTTTTGCAAGGGTCAATGTTGAAAATTTATCCATGCATATCTTTTGAAGATTAAAAACCTTTAATAAAACCAAATAAAACAAGAGACAATGATGGAGTACAGCAGAAGAAAGCAGTGTCTTTTGAGTCAGAAGGACTGAGTTAAAATGCTACCTCCATTACAGGCTGTGTGATCTTGGGCAGATCACTTCCCTCACCAAACCCCAGTTTCTTCATCTGTGATATGAGAGACTGGAAATCCCAAAGGTCCCTTCAAGCTTGGAATCTATGATCTAATATCAATGAATTAACCTAGAAAACAAAAGTCTTAAAAGTTGGGAAGAGAGATATTTTCAAGTAGTTAAAGAGCTGTCAGGGGTACAGGGAGGTGGCCCAGTGGATAGAAGGATAGGCCTGGAATCAGAGATTCATTTTTCTAAGTTCAAATCTAGCCTCAGATACTTACTAGCTGTATGACCCTGGCCAAATTTTCCTCAGTTTTCTCATTTGTAAAATGAACTGAAGAAGGAAATGGCAAACCATTCTAGTATCTTTGCTAGGAAACTCCAAATAGGGTCATGAAAAGTTTGATAAACTGAAACAACTGGACAAGAGCAACATGTAGAAGAGGGATTTGATTTGTTTTAGATGGCAAAATGAGAAGCAACAAGAGGAAATTAGAAAGGCACAGATTTTACAAGTTAAGGAAAAAATCTAGCAATAAGACCTCTTCCCAAATGGAATGGAAAGCCTCAGGAAGTAGTGAGTTCCCCCATACTGGAGGTCTTCAAGCACTGTTACAATGGCCATGTGGATTTTCTCTAATGTGGTTGGATGTTAAGGCCCCAACATCCCTATTAATTCAGATTCTGTGGTTTTGATGACTAAATAAGAAAATCTGAATGGTGAGTGTACCTAAAAAGTGGTTGGAAACAAAACAAAACAAACTTTTGAAGCATCAAAATAGAATATAGTAGAATCGAATACTAGTATGATGGAATGATTAAAGATTAAGGGCAGCATTAAATTTCATTTTGGCAGCAAAATATTATTTCTTTCATCCTTACCAAAGACTCAACATTGATAGTCCTAATTTTTTAAAAGATCAGTCTTTAGTCTGCAAGAGCCAGCCATTATGAAAGTTAGCATTTATATCTTCCATAAATTGAACCACTTCCCAAATGGAAACATTTTGCAAAGCACAAACAACAGCTAAAGAAAACAAAATTTCATTGACTTACCTATTAATATTCCACAGAAATACCAAGAAGTCTGGGTGGACAGCTTCAGAAAAAAAGTGACACCTGGAGAAATAAATTTTTAAAAGATATAAGACATTTGTTTCAGATCTCCAAACACTAACTGAACAATGATTCCATCCAGTTACAGCACCAAGAATTACAAGCTTTGGTTCTTGGGCTCCTCAAGTTCTATACCTTCATCAGCATAGAATTGTCCTTCAATGAAATACTGACCTACTTCCCTAGAGAGCCAAACCACTGATGGACTGGGAATAATAAAACAGGGTAAGGAAAGATGTGTAACCCATTAAACATGCACCAAATTATATACTTTCCCTTGTTCTCCAAAACCAACTTCAAAATACAATTTTTGTCCTTGAGGTCACTTTGTGAACAGATGGAAAATATTCAAATGGATGAAACAATACATTTAAAAATAAGGAATTAAATTGTGAATGATATAAAGCAAGAAAGCATTTGTTAAACACTGTGACAGATACTAAAATAATAATCCTAACAAGTATCTTTTGTTATCCTTTTCATTAATAACTTTGCTGATTTTTTCAAAAGTAAACTCAAAGAGAACATGATAAGTCTTGACTTATAAAAGCCAGAGGCAAAGGATGCTAAAGTGCTGAAAGGGGAAGAATAAAAGCTCAAAAAATGCTGATTCATCTGAACAGAGGTCTAAACAAAGATCCTAGTCATTCTTTAGTGAATTTAGGTAACATTCAGAAAACTGTATGCTCAATTTATTTCCTTGCAAGAAGGGAAAAAAAAAACACAGAAAAGAGACTAACTATAAAATTGATTATTTTTATTTAAAGAAAAAAGGGGATAGTCTCAATACTGCCCATTAAGAAATTCCATCAACCCAGCTTTTTCTGTTTTCTAAGTAATCAAAGAGAAAGAACAGTGGAAGAGCATTGGATTTCTCAATCAAGAGAAGGCATCTTATTTAACAATCTCAGATCTCTCATATGCAAAATGAGAGAATTCTCCTTCTTATGGTAACCAGTGGCTCAAAATAGATGATCCTATGCACCTAAGTTTCTTAAGCCCAAACCAGGTTAAAACAAATCAGTTCTTTGCATATATAAATGTATATTTCTTCATTTTAAGATTACTTCCTTTTGAATCAAGACCATGTTGATTTGGTTAGTTATGTATCAGATGTATTAAGACATCTTAGTCTTGTTGGCTATATATCAGATATTAAGATTTGTGGAACAAGAAATATTTGAGTTATAATGGAATGAAGAAATTTGGTTCTCTTCTATAAACCAAAAAGATCAACAGCTAAAAAAATAAATTTTTAGCAGACTGGGATTTATATTGTAGATCATTATAGTAAAGGAGGACATTCCTCAATTTACCCAGCCTACTATTTTTTTTAAAAAAGGATGCTTTTAAATATGCTGTGGTACTTATAAGTGAAAGGAAATTTAATACCAATTAATTAATCTTAGCACTCAAAAGTTGTTCTTTATTTTGGTGTCTACAGAGTGAGTGTTAATCAGAAATACCCTGAATAGAAACATTGGTGTTTAACTCAATGACTCCCCAATCTTCTGAAATCAATTTAATTAGGTGCCAAACTAAAAGCTACTGAACAAGTCATTAGGGTTCCCTTCAGAAAAATAAGAGCTCCAAAGGAGGTATTAAATTACAGAATTAATTCTCTAAATTATGTTAGCTTCAAGGAAGTTAATCTTTTAAAAAAACAGTTTTCAAACCTAATTACTGGATAAAACTCATCATTGACTCCTATTAAATTGTAAAATTCTTGATTATGGATTTTTTCCAATCTATCTTTCTATCTCTAGCACCTAGCTCTCCCCTAAAAAAAGTGGTCAGGTTTAATATTTAATGAGTTGAATTGTTCATTCTTCTGTTGTTGATATTAATAGGAAATTATCATCTGAAAATATCATTGAAACAAGCCCCTAGGAAGATTGTAAATGCTCATTGTGAAGAGAGTTCTTGATCTTTTTGGTCCCTATTTCCTGACCCCTGAAAACCAAATGGGTCACAAAATCATTTGAAATTCTTCAGTGTTAAAAAATGAAGATACAATTTTTGCAGTCTTAAACACACACACACACACAGAGCCCTTGACTTATGAAATAAATACCACACTCATTATAGCATGGAGTTGTATTTAGCATCATTTCTAGTTCTGACCATTACTTGTTCCAAATTTCCTAAAATACAAATATCACCATCCCTTAAGCCCAGAAAATGACAACACTCAGGAACAAGTTCACACTATCATGCCTGAGTGTTCTGATGATAAAAATATCAATTCAATTCAATAAACATTTATTAAACACTTGGAATATTCCAGAGAGAACATTGCCCATGATTTACCATCATCCTTTTCCACAAGATTTTATAAATAAGCTTACATTCTAAAAGCAGTGCTTTTGGCTGCTCTATTATCTCTATTTAGCATAGGTCAAGTTTTTTTGGTATCCTTGTTATGGAAATTACTTTACGTCTACTTTTTTCTCAGTAAAATTGTTAAAATTGGTGTCAATATTATTTGACACATCAAGTTGTTTAAATGAGTTAAGCTAGAGTTGTTTAAATGACATACCATCTTTTTCTCATTTTTGTTCTTTTTTGTTTGCATTACTTTAGTTGTTGTTGTTATGTCATTTCAATTATGACTGATAGGTTGGGGTACCATTTGGGGTTTTCTTAACAAAGATAGTGGAGTGGTTTCTCACTTCCTTCTCCAGTTTATTTTACAAACGAGGAAACTGAGACAAATAAGGTTAAGTGATTTGTCCAGGGTCACACAGCTGGTAAATATCTTGAGGCTGGATTTGAACTCAGGTCCTCCTGATTCCAAGCCCAGTGCCCTTTCTAGTGTGTCTCTGCCATTAGACCACTGCTCTAACAAATGGTGCTATTCATTGCTAATTGTTAATGCAATGATTTCTATATCAATAACAAGCTATTTTCTGAATGTGAAAATATAATAAATTTCAATTGTTTGGTGATATTATTCACCACTCATCAATCTAGGATATTCTAATTATTTTGAAGAACATATTAAATAGATAGAACTATGAAGGTTCTTTGTAGTCTTACAAGTCTTTGTTTTCATAAATTCTGAATCCTGAATCATATTTTCCAACTTTATTTTTAAAAATCATCTTTACCTAGGGCATCTTCAGATAAAATCCACTGACTATCAAAATATATGCTGATTTAATTGGGAGGTCCATATGTTCTTTGTAAAATGCCTTTTGTACTTCATCCTCTACAACAAATGTAAGTAAATAAGTTGCAATTATTTTTATAATGATGTCATTGTAAATATTTATGAGCATTGCCATATTACCAAATGTCCCATGAAATTGTTTCTTGTTGGCTTTGGATATGTAAATAAATTCAACTTGATCAATTCTTTTATTTATTTCTCTAAGGAGAACATGTGACCTATTCTTTCATTTAGCTGTAACTTCCTTCTTCCTTTCAAAAATGTCAAGAGATCTATGATTCAGATTCTTCTAATGGTTATCTACTTATTGGTCATTGGACAAGGAACTCATATTTTGAATAACAAAAGCTAAATTAATATCTTTAGATGGTATAAAAAGTATATGATTCTTAGCATCTTGTACTCTTTCACCATGAGATGAAATTCCTATCTAGAAATGGAAAGGGCCCCTGAAGAACAGAGGGCTATTTCATATTTTTCTTTATTTTATAGAAAGAATTAATTTGTGGTGGATATTTTTCAGTCACTTGAGTCATGTCTGACTCTGTGACCCCATATGATGTTTTCTTGGCAAAGACACTGAAATGGTTTGCCATTTCCTTCTCCATTACATTTTACAGATGAGAAACTGAGGCAAACAGGGTTAAATGACTTGCCCAGAGTCCCACTGAGCCCTCTAGCTGCTCCAAAGAATTCATTTCAAAATGGTCGTCTCTATTATGCTAACTTGGACTTCAGGAAACAAACAATAGATTATCTGAGATAATCTAGATGTACAGAGTGTATCTTTGATTAAAAAAAATTAGGAAAGAACAAGCAAGCTTTTATAGCAACATTCTAAAACTAAGACTTTAATCAAGGTTTTTCTATACTCACAGAATCTACCAAAGCTTGATTTTTACTGGTATAACCTTTGAGAATCCAGCGTCACTCTGCAATGTATGCAATGCAACAATATGTATGTGTTTAAATGTATCATTGTGCAGATATATACATTTGCATACTTCTGTATACATGAAATCACTTGAATGTTAGTGATTCCTAAAGGATATGTGTGTATATTCAAATCTCTAACTTAATCAGTGTGGAATACAATTAGTTCCACAATCTAGCAGATACTTTAAATCAAATTTAAATCATTGAGATTTATTTTAAAGAGTTAAATTTTTTCTCTTTAATTTCAAGTTAATTTGCTCTGCTTATGCATATTTTTTTTTACTTATGCTAACCCAAATCAGTTTTAAAAACCCCACACCATTTATTAAGTTCCTGCTGTTTGCAAGACAATTTGCTGTATGAATAGGAAGAGAAAACTAAGAGTAAACATGAGAGTTTTCTTCATATGTTTAGTGGAGATTTGCAGGTCCTGTATAGTTCTAATTGATTAAATTCTAACATCTACTTAATACTGTGTCCCAGGCAGTATGCAAGGCTCTGATGATACAGATACAAAAATGAAACAATCTCTGCTGTAGAGGTGCTCACATTCTCTTGAAAGATTTATCCTCTACTGCGTAGGAAAATGGACTAAAACTAATGGGTGAAATACCAAGGGGAAAGTTTAGATTTAAATAATACATGGTTTTCTAAATGAAACCATCATGAAAAGGACAGCTTCTCAAAGCAGTCACTTCTATGCTACTGCAAGTATTTAAGCAGAGGGTGGATGGTCATCATTTAGGGATATTACAGAAATGATTCCTTACTGAGAGGAGAGAATATGACAATTCACTGACTCTAATACTATTGACATAGCTCACTGCTCTCCATCACTTTCTCGATTCTGAGTGTCATTGACCTGACTGTTGAGCTAGCTCCATCAAATGTTTGCTCCCAGACTCAAAGAACAGGTTTAGAAATGATTGAGGTGATTTCTAACAATGTACCAAATAGAAGAAAATATCTGAAGAATTCTAAAGTTTTCAAAAATGTACCCTTTTCTCCAACTCCCCAATCCCAAATGGTTACTCAACACTTTCAAGAGACTGAACACTTATGATATTGTCTACACCAGAGTTGTCAGAACTAGATTAAAATGTAGTTGGGAAATATTTAACAAAATAAGTAAAAATGCAAAAGAGCACAAGTAATGTCAATATGAGGTTTCCTAAGTCAATATCCATCTATAGGAAGAACTCAACAGTCCCCTTTCTGTTTGAATTTGATATCATTGGTTTTTACCCAAGAGATTAACTAGATAATTGTCCAATTCCTATTGAATTTCAAGCTAAGGGGGCAGCTAAGTGGTGCAGTGGATAGAACACCAACCTTGAATTCAGGGGGACCTGAGTTCAAATCTGTCTCAGACACTTAACACTTCCTAGCTGTGTGACCCTGGGCAAGTCACTTAACCCAGCCTCAGAAAAAGAAAAAGAAAAAAAAAAGAACTTTAAGCTAAATAATGTGTGTTTCTGTGTAAAGACTAATAATTATTAGCTAGGGGACCAACAATAACAACACATCCTTTTCTTAAGAGTTTAAGTCAAAACTATATATTTGCAGTGTGTTATGGATAGCTGTTAAATCTCAAAAATATTTGAGGGGAAAATCATGTGGCTTTCAGGTTTTGTAAAATTTTCTAACGAGCAGAAAAGACAGTGGCAAGTTGTCCAAACCTGTTCATAACCACTGTAAGAACTCATTTGAGACTTTCTTTGAACCCTTGGATTTATGGGGAAGGGCAGTGCTAAATTCTGCTTACCATGGTCCTAAAGCAATCACCATGCATTATTCATCTGAATAAAATTTACTAAAATAATTCCTAAACAAAAGAAAATATTTGATATATTGTGAAATTTTGAGTTACTCTTTAGGAAAAGAAAATACTTTTTTTTTTCCCCAAACCCAAGCCACTTAGAAAGAACCTATCAGAAATTTAAATTTATAGATTTATAACAACACATCTTGACCATGTAGTATTTTGCCAATGTCCTACAGTTAAATCAAATCTCCTACTACAATTGATATTGCAGAGTCTGAACCACCATGAGGAGAATAGCAGATGTTCTTATCATGGCCTGTAGTTGATTCATCTAGCAGTTCACAATTTCCCTTTCCATTTTAAACTACCTAGATAGGGCATTATAAAAATTTTATGAGATACTTTCCTGCATGAGCAGCAAGAATTCTGGGGAAATCAGAAAACATACTTTACAGCAATCAGAGTGGGGAAATACCAGGAGGAAATCCTGAACAACAGGAAGCAGCCATTAAGGGGGGAAAAGCAGTAGGCAACAAGAAACATCCCAAGGAAGAGCCAGGACTCCAAGAATATGGAGAATTCAATAAGTAAAGAAGTCCAATAAGGAAAATTGGAGTGAGAAGTTTTCTGACATAATTATTGCACCTAAAAACATTTTTTTCACTTTTGTTAATAAAGATATGACTTTAATGCAGGAATAACTATTATAAAATCTCTCTGAGCATCAACAGTGTGTTAGCATTATACAAAGCTGTAGCAAATATGGTCAGAGGAGAGATCCTCTAGGTTTGACAGACAAACAACAGAGGCATACAGACTAGTATATAATACCCAAGAGTTTTATGTGGTATGGAAAACATAGGTGGCAACAGTAAATAATACTCTTGATTGAATGTGTTGACAAGCTTTCTTCTGATTTGACATCTATTAACTAGCAGTCTGCATTCCAAAACTGGACATAAACTTTAAGTAGTTACAGGCCTGTGTTCTGAAGCCAGATGCCGAGATAAAACTAGGAACAAAGGAAGTCTAATCAATAAAAAGATATTTCAAATGGGTAATGAAAATGTCTGGAACAAATTGTGTGAAGGAAATGGAAACTACTCCCTTTGCTGAGAAAATCTGTATACTTTCAGAGTACACAAGATTTTAAGCCTCTAGGAGTCAGGGACCATGTTTGTTTAACTAGCTTGGTCTAATGCTTCATAACATTTCTTGCAATAATAATAACGCTAAAGCAGAAGCTCTTAACATTTTTTGTATCATAGATAATTTTGGCAGTCTGTTGAAATCTCTAGATCTCTTTTTCTCAGAATGATGTTTTTATGCGAATAAAACAAAAATGCATAGAATCAACAAGAAGCCAATCATTTTAAAAATAAAAATCAGAATTAAAAAAAATTAAGGTCATGGAAACTGAGTGGATGCCCATCAGTTGGAGAATGGCAGAATGAGTTATAGTATATGAATGTTATAGAATATTATTATTCTATGAGAAATGGTCAGCAGGATGATTCATCTCTCATCCAGAGAGACCTGGAGAGACTTACATGAACTGAAGCTGAAGATGAAATGAATAGAACCAGGAGAACATTGTACACAGCAACAAAATTATATTATGATCAATTATAAAGGACTCAGCTCTTTTCAGCAGTAAGGTGATTCAAGCCAACTCCAATGGACTTGTGATAGAGAGCCATCTGTACCCATAGAGAGGGCTGTCAGGACTGAATGCAGATCACAACATAGTATTTTCACTTTTTTCATTGTTGTTTGCTTGCTTTTTTTCCTCTTTTTTTTTTTTTTTGATCTGATTTTTCTTGTGCAGAATGATAATCGTGGAAATATGTATAGAAGAATTGGACATGTTTAACATATATTGGATTATTATTTGCCATCTAAGGGAGGGAGAAAAAATTTGGAACACAAATTTTTGCAAGGATGAATGTTGAAAATTATCTATGCATATATTTTGAAAATAAAAAGCTTTTAAAAAACAAAGTTCACAGACCACAGGTTAAGAAGCTCAGCTCTAATTCTAATTTAAGAAGACAATGTAAATTTTTATATTCAAGGTTCAACTAAGTGGAGAAAGCATAATGATATTTATGTAACATTATTCTGATAGTACAAGTCATCAGTTCAACCTGTCACTTATTAATTATATGACCATGGACAGTCATTTGATTTTTGTGATTCTGGTTTCTTCACCTATAAAATATGGATAATAATAACCTATAGTTCTTATCCAAAAGCCCTCTCCTGAAACTTCATTGAGGTTAAGATAGGGGTTTTGGAAGATTGTCACCAGAACATAAACTCTGGAAGATTCTGTCATCCTAGAAAGAATTCAAGCAGAGTCATGGTAACAGGATGTGTCTGTTTACTAACCATTAGCTTTGCCAAATACAGAGGGACTCATCATTGTGCAGTTAGCCAATAGCAGATGAATTCTTTAACTCTGGTAATAACTACAAAACCTCCATCTTCCTATTTATGTGTCAAACTTACATGGTCCATCCTCTGAAAAATACTCTCTTTACTTCTTTTTTTGTGTGATGCAAATGCATTGCTGGTATTCAGAAAGATTTATAATAGTCATTCATTCACTTATTGACAAAAGAAAAAAAATGTTTTTAGGCCCAAGTATTTCAAATAGGAAAAGCATTGAAAATTTTATCAATGGTAAAATCCCATGGTGAAGTCTAAGTTTTTGTTTTTGTTTTATAAAACCATTGACTTCACCAGAGAAATAAAAGTATTCCCACTGGCATATTACGAAGTATTTACCACATCATTTCATCCATCGTGGAATGGGCACTTGGAATGTTGGGAGTGTTCACTCCAAAATAGTGTACCAAGAAAAGATTCAGCATTCATTGGGAAGGGGACCACAGATATTGCAAGGAAGCAGTATTTTTAAATAAAATTTGCCCCACAAAACCAGAAGGCGTATTTATAAATCATTCAAAAATGTGGATTCCTCTAAAAATGAGAGTAAACAAGCCCACAAAAACCAAAATCAAAACTATATGTGGAAATGGCCAAAACTTTACACAGATTTTAATAACAAGGTGATTTTTCCCTTTTCTAATATCATAAAGATATTACCCAAAGTAAATGCTAAATTTATAACCCAGCTTCTTAAATTGTGATTCACAACTTCATGTAGATTCTCATAATTGAATGTGGGGGTCATGAAATTATGATTTATTAGATGTAAATATTTTATTTGTATACCTGTTTTATGCACCTGGGTTCATGTGAAAATTTCTCAGGCAAAAAAGGGTTGCCAGGGGAAAAAGTTTAAGAAGCCCTGATTTAGAAGAAAATCATAACATATAAGAGTTAGTCATTTCTTTCCCCCACTGCACTGTTATCTTTAGGAATGAGGATAAAAATGTCTTCTTTTCATCAAGCTTTTAGTCATTTTTATCTAAGTGTTGGCTGACTGAAAACTAGCAATCTCTCTGTCCTGTGTGGCTCAACATAAAAAGGAATTTTTTTATAAACATATTATAAGTGGTTGGGAAACCAGGCTGGAGACTAGGCTTGTTTTCTTTGAGTTTTCAAAAACTAGTTGTTACAACTACTATTATCATCAAGGCTAAAGGACAAAAGGAAGGGAGAGATGGGCAGGAATGGGCACAGGATCCAACAAGAAGGATCTCTAAAAAAACCTCCTATAAAACTGTCTCTTTTTGATGCCTTTTTTGCTAGAGGGTAACTAATGGATAGAGTAGTGGGCTTGGAGTCAGGAAAACCTGAATTCAAAAAAAAAAACCTCAGTCACTAGCTGAATGAGTGACTTAATCTGTTTGACTCAGTTTCCCCAATAGTAAAATGGGGATAATAAAAGCACTTATTTCCCAGAGCTATTGTGAACTAGTATTAGGTGCTCTGTAAATGCTCCTTCCCTTCAGCTACCTAATACCTGTTGAATTTTGGTTTGACTTTTATGCAAGACAAGTTCCTTTCCATTAAGGAGGAGTAATACCTGTATATTTTTGGAACTACCTTTTAGACCTCGATGAGTGAATCATAAACAAGATTGAAGATCAAGAATGGGTAATCTTTCAAATTGGTTCATTTTATCCTTGTAGCACTCCTGGGTTTGAATCCCACCACTAATACACATTAAGTAATAATATATAGTCATGGAATTCCCTGCAAGTTGGGTTTGTTTTTTTTTTTCACTTGTAACAGAGAAACAAGTACTTTGTATGACTTACCTCACTAGGTTGTTATAAAGATCCACTGAGATAACACATGTAAAATACTCATAAAATTATAAGCCCTTTAACCTCTCTGAGTCTATTTTCTCACCTGTAAAGTAAAGATAATCATGTTTACAGGGCTGAGGATCAAATGTAATTATGGACACAAAATGATATTTAAAACCTAAATGTGAGCTACTCTTATTTTACTCATTCAAGATAATTTTTTTTCCTCAAAGATCTTGGTTGTAGGCCTTGCAATACTTTTCACTGATATGTAGGGATAATAATAATGATGATGAAAGCAATCATTTATACAATAATTACTAGGTGTTAGTGGATAAAGTGCTGGGCTTGGAATCAGAGAGACTCATCTTCCTGAGTTCAAATCCAGTTTCCAACACTTACTAGCTGTGTGACCCTGAGCAAGTCATTTAAGTCTGTGTGCCTTCATTCTTCATCTGTGAAATGAGCTGGAGAAGAAAATGTCATTACAATACTTCTGCCAAGAAAACCCCAAATGGGGCTGTGAACAGTCTGAAACCACTCAATAACATGTGTCAGGGACTGACACATTATTATTATATTTCATTTGAGCATCACCAAATTCTTGGGAAATAGATGCTATTATCATTACCATTTTACAGATGAGGAAACCGAGGCAAAAAAATTAAGTGACTTGCCCAGTAAGTGTCTGAGATCAGATGAGAAGACAAGAAAAGCAGAAAGCAAAGCGCATAATTGTATCAAATGGGTTTCATAATGACCAAATTCTAAAGAGGTACATAAGCATGAATGTCCCCCTCAATGCAATTGGGGTTTTAAAATCCTGAATGGTCAGGAAAGAAAAAAACTTTGTTACAAAATAAAGGCATCAGAGAAAGGAAAGTATCATTTGAGTTAAATTTAGAAGAGATTGGAGTTAAATTTAAAGCTTTATTTTCAAAAGAGAAAATCACAGGTTACCAGCCTTTTAAGTCTGCAATTAACTTTAGCTTAACTAAAAAGCTACCCAAAATAAATGAACTAAGGAAGACTGTTCCCTAACCTCCAGAAGCTAGTTGTATGATTTTGGGTAAGTCCTTTGACCTCTCTGGGCCTCAGTTTACTCCTCTGTATAATGTAAAGTCTAAGGCACATGATTGATATGGACCCTTGTGGCTCAAAAATACTTTTAAAATTCTATAGGTAGCTAGACCCAGCACTCCATGCACATCTGTGAACACACACACACACACACACACACACACACACACACACACACACACACACATTTTTGAGGATCAAAGTGATAAAAGAAACCTCTTTAGAGAATCTATTTTAATTTTATTAGAAAGATTATTTTCTATCACGCAGTAGTGAAGTACTTAACAGCAATGAATCTTAAGGGAAAAAATCCTGAAGCAGCTTTCTTTTACAGTTTTGAATAGTGCAACATATTCTTACTTTAGACCCAGGACTGTCTGAGAATTTTTTTTAGGCTCTTTCTAATTTTTTCACAATGGAAGAGAAAAATATAAATAATCCTAATTGCTTTACTGGACAAAAATGACAAATCTTCCTAAAACCTCCCACATTACTGCCCTTAAGATATAAGAGAAAACACTCCATGGTAAAGAACCAAAAGAAAATCTCCATGCTTAATTAATACCACAACTCTCTATTTACACAGCATCATTCTCCAAGGAAATCTGAGGCATTGGATTTATGTTATTCCTTCCCAAATAATTTTTGTAAGATCCTGTGTGGGATTCTTTTTCAGATGAGAATCAGGTGTTTCAATTTTACTGAATTTCAAAATAGGGTTTATTTGCATAATACAAACAGTAAATCAGAAAAAATTACAATTGTAGGCAGGAAGGGACTTTAAAAGAGGGTATTTTTTAAAAATAGCCTCAGCTTTCTCTCCTCATTCTTCTTAAACAAAAGAAAAGGACATTATTTAAATTTCTGGTCTTAAAGATAGTTCAGCTATTTTTTAAAAATCAAAGAAACCCTCATTTTAATTAATACCACTGTGATTGTGAGAGACAGCATGGTATACTGGGTAGTCTCAGAGAACTGGGTTAGTCCAGGCTTTGCTCTGCATTGGCTATGGAACTCTGTGTTGTCACTTAGACTCCCAGTTGCAAAACAGTTACTGATTGGAACAAATTGAACTGGTCTGACAAAAAAAAGTAGTTAATACTGAATATTTCCTGCTTGCCTCTTATTTATTTAAGTTAATAGATTCCAACTACAGATGACCTCTCTTTGCAATATAGTATATAATAGTACAATATGTCTTAGCAAACCAAAATTATATTACTAATTCATTATTACGAGGATTTATGGTTTGTCCCTTCATATGGATATAACTGATCCCTTTACAGTCTTGAGAGGTATTTTCTCTACAGAAAGTTCACTAACAACAGTGAAATCTCAGATCCAATGGAGTATTGGATTCAATGGAAATGATGAGTTTGATAATCTTAGAAAACTATGGATAGACTTACATGAAACAATATGGTGCAAAATGAATAAAACAAAGAAAACACTATACAAAAAAGCAACATTGTTTTAAGAACAACTTTGAGCAACTAAGTAATTTTCGATTATTCTAAAATTAATTACAAAGAACATATGAAGGAAACTACATCCAGAAAAAGAAATAATAGACAGAAATATGTATGGAATATATACACACATATTATATATATATATATATATATATAAAATATGTGTGTGTATGTGTGTGCTTATATAATATGTTACATGATAACTTTATTATAAATATTTTTTAAAGGAGCAGTAAGTTGTATGTGATTTGCAGTTTCAATCATCTTATTATTCTATTCTATGGATATACCTGTTTTTATTCCATAAATGCAAAATAAAAAATAATGTTAAAAAAAGAAATCTCCAGTTAAGTTCCTATCTTATTCATCCCCACCTATAATCTTCACTTTTATCTCTCCTTCCCTGATCTCCTAAAACTTTCTACTCAAGTTTCTGTCATTCATTTCTGTATCTCTTCCAGTGTTCACATTACTCCACAAAATGCTTTGTGGATAGTGGGGTGCTTTAATGAGAATTTATTGGATGAATCACTCTCCTTATGAACAACAGCACACATTTTTGAGAGATGTCTGGGGTTAGAAGTGCAGTCTGTAGCAATGGATTACAGCAAAGTTCATATAGGGACTGAACCCATGACCCTAGCCTCATTAACACCATGCTCTAAACAACTGAGTTAAATGGCTACAGATTCTCCAACCATATACTATTCAAATATTTTTAAGTAGAAACAAAAGGACTGAATATAGTTTCCCTTACTAAGGGAATTAAAAAATTTTATTAATAGCTAAAACATTTAGCAGTAAGTTCAATCGCACTCACTGGAAAACAACTCACAGCTAGTTTGGTTTTTGGAGTTTGGGAAATTTTTTTTTTGTTTCCACCAAATTCTTCTGTTAGAAAGTATTGATGCTTTCAATAAAATCTCTGGAAAAAAATGTTTTCCTCAGAACCAATTTTGCCAACATATTCGTTTTGGTTTCTTTTCTTTTGTTCCCTATTACTGAAGCCTCCATGGAAATAAGATAATTCTTCCTTAGAAAGCTCTCAAGTTCCCACTCCACAATGCTAATTCAAATCCACTTATTCAATAACCACTTTACCTTGGTCAGTATTCCTATTATCACTTCAACTGGAAAGAAAGAACTAAGAGAAAATGAATAAGAAATAAAATATTTTATTTCTTTCTATGCACCTTTTGTGCTTGGAACAAGGAAAAATAGTAAGGTATTAAAAAGTCAGGGTAACTACTGTTTTTCCCTCCAAAGAAAAAAAGCCAAACAGAGAATGTAATGATATATTTCATGTTTAGGTCACTAGTACATGACCTAGTGATACAGGCCTCTTTTGATCTTATATGCAGTTAAGAGTTATCAACTGTTTGAATACATAAGTGAAACAAAGGAATTAAACAATTAGCATAAATTCCTATAAAGACAAACTACCAGAAAAACAGGGCATTTAGCCCCCTCCGCCCCCCCCAAAAAAACCATTAAGATATCTTTTACACATCCTTAGCAAAAAAAAATAAATAAATAAAAAATGAAAAAGGCTTTATAATGACCTCATATATCCCTGTCTCTTGGGTACCTTCCACAGCTTCCAAGAGTTCCCATCTCTAAGTCTATTTGCTCTTCTTACAGGTGCTTACAAGCCCATAAAGTAGTGTCTCTTTGAGGTCAGCTGGAGGAAGGGAAACCGGTTTGCCACTATGTGGTAGGAGTTAAAAGTTGGATCTGATTTTGCAGATGGAGTAGCTTGCCTCAGGGACACTGGGAATTCAACAGCCACTGAGAAATATGTTAACTGTGGTTTTGCTCACCACAAAGAACCTTTTCTTTGGTTTTTTAATTTTTGTCATACTAGGCTCACGTTGGAGCCAGACTATTTTAAATCCTGCTGCAGACAACCTTTTTGAATTTTTCGGAGTTAACAATTTCCCTCAGCATTGCAACCAACAATGTCTTTGCACTTTGGAGAGCATTTAATGTCAGCAACTTCATCATTAATAATGTATTATTTCTTGTCAAATACAATTCTTTGGGAATTATTTTTTTTAATACATTCAGTCAAGTCATCTCCACATTATCCAAGTGATGCTTGTTTTTTTGGGGGGAGTGTAGTTAAGGAGGCCCAATTTCACAATTCCTAATTGAGGAACTTCTTACTCTTCCCACAGTTTTGTAGGCAACACTATTAGATGATACAACTGAGAAATGCCTTCTCCTCTAAAAGCTGAGGACATATTAGAAAATTAAAGGACAGCCAAAAAACCCCTGAAGACCAAGTCTCCATTTTAATGTCAGCTTTGAAGGATGAACATTTTCTTCACTTTTTTGTATCTCCCATGACAGCACAGTTCTTGCCATATAGTTGGTGTTTAAAAAATAAATGCCTGTTGCTTGCTTAAATCTAATGATTGGGAGTATCTTGTCCTGAATTTCTTTTTCAAAGCAAAAAAAAAAATCTTTCTTTTTCTCTTCTTTCCTTCTTTTTTCTTTATTCTCTTTCAAAATGTCTGTAGAACTTTATGACATAAAGGGAGTCTTCAGGAGATTGCCCATGGCCTCCTGGAATTTTTCAATGAAACTTGAAGGGGATGTTTACCTGACCCCAAATGTTATCCTAATGGAAACTCTGTTTTTAATTCTTTGAAATCTTCTCTTTCCCTTTTCTTGTCATGCCCGCTGGGAAAGAAAGCAAAGTACAGCTGTTGGCTTAACCTCAAATGGCAAACACCAAGATAATCAAGGTCTAATAGTTTCTCAAGAACGCAGACAAAACCATAGGCATATTCTTTCCCCTCTGGTGGTGGTTCTTTGGATTAATGAAGAAGAAAAAAAAGGCAACTAATTTTGTTGATAACATAAAGGGAAAAATGTGAACAATTGAAAGAAGAAATGGGTAATATACATATCTTATTGAAAAAAAAAACAGGGAACAGTAAGATCTGTTAAGTAGAGGTATTGTAAGATGTAAGTGATGTAAGGAGGGATGAAATATTTAGGGCATTTACTGCTGTTTGAAGATTCCAGGTAAGAATGTCATATATAGCACAGAATAGCTTAGAAGCTGATTTTATAGCCTGAGAAAACTAGGCACAGGTGGCTGCCAACATGTTTTTATTAAGTGATGGCTTAATAAAAGAAGCATTCTAGCACCAAGTTTCTGGCAGCTCCTCCGATGGTTCTTGCTCTAAAGTTACTTTGGACAGGCTGCCCAAACATATTTAAAACCTGGGCAATCTCATCTGGACAGGCTGCCCAAACATATTTAAAACCTGGGCAATCTCATCCTAGGGATAGGTGGGGACAGGAACTACAAATTCACTTTTCTACCTTGGCATTGGTATCACAGGATGCTGGGACTGCAGACGATCTTAGCCGGCAATTAGACCAACACCTTCATATTCTGAATGAGGAAGCGGATGAGAGCTTAAGTGATTTGACCAAAGTCAGTTGGGTCTCCCATCAACACTTTCTGTTGTTCCAGAAAATTGTTCTCAAGGATCATTGAGGAACAATTTTATTCTCCTATCTCTTAAGTGGATATGGCCAAGAATATTATTTCCCCACTTTACCTCTGTACCACATCTCTAACGTATATTCATAAATTTCCCATTCTTTCCTCTCAAAAGACTATAATCATTATTTATTCAATCAACAAGCCTTTATACTGCTTGTGATGTGTCACTTTGTTAAGGGAGATGGGAAGATTATGAGTGAGGGAAAGAAAGCAGAGAATGAAGGAAAAAAGGAAGGGAGGGAGGAGGAAAGGAAGAGAAGATAAGGGAATGGAAGGAAGGATAAAAGAATAGAAAGAGTAAGGAAAGAAAACAATGAGAACAGGAGGGAAAGAAGGAAAGGAAGGGAAGGAGAGAAGGAGATGAAGTATGAAAGAAAAGCAAGGGAAGTAAATAAAGGAAAAGAAGAGGGAAGGAAAGAAGAAAAGGAAGAAGGGAAGGAAAAAAGGAGGGAAAGAAAGAAGGGAGGAAGGGAAGAGGAGAAAAGAAAAAAAAAGAAGAGTGAGGAAGAAAGCAATAAGGGCAGTAAGGAAAGAAGGAGGGAAAAAATTAAGAAAGAGTGAGGAAAGAAAACAAAGAGGGCAAGAGGAAAGGAAGGTGAGGAGAGAAGAAAGAGAAAAGGAAAGAAGGAAGGAGGGAAGGAAGGAACGAAGGAAGGAAGGAAGGAAGGAAGGAAGGAAGGAAGGAAGGAAGGAAGGAAGGAAGGAAGGAAAGAAAGGAAAAGAGAAAACAAATATTTATTAAGTATCTACTATATATTAAGTGCTTTACAAATATCTTATTTGAATACAAAGAAAAAAAAAACAATGGTGTGCCATAGTTCACTCATTCATTTCTTCAACAAATCTTTATTGAGCAAATGTCACATACAAAGCACTTTGCCCAGTTCTGTAGGGAGTACAAATATGTATAAGATGGAGTGCCTATATTTCAAAAGAATGTAGTGTGCCTACAGGAAACACAAGCAGTAAGTGCAAAAAAAATTTCCAAAAAACCCTATGACACAATAAATAATAGGAGATGGGAGTTTTAGAGACAAAACTGTTCAAGGTTATAGTTATACATCAGTTCACAGTATACATTTGGGAAGGAAGTCAGTAATAACGACAGGGAAGATAAACTGACTGACAGAGAAAGATGCAGAAACTTGTTAAGACAAAATAAAAAAGATCTCTTTTGTCCCAAGGTAGATGGTTTGGACACAGATTAGATCTCATTTATTCCTCTTGACACCATTAGCCAGACTACTCAGATAACTGGTGTCTTGGTCTAAAATCTTCATGGATTCCAGGAACAAAAGGAATGTGAATAAATCACATATAGCAGTGATTGTCCTAAGTGCTCAATACATATTTGTTGACTGATTGATTTCTGGAAGACTTGCCAAATGCTATTTGGAATCCAGTTATGATGCTTCTAAAGAAATGTATTACATATAATTTTTATTCAATATAGAAATCTTATATGCTAGTCATTTCCCTCAGACAGAATTTGGGAAGGAGAAAAATGATGATATAAATCAGAAACACATCACAAAGCCAATGCAAACTGGCCCATGAATTGAGTTCTTCAGTCCATGGGGGTTTATCAGAATCAAGATGGCAGAAGTTAGGTCTGTATCCACATCCTTAATAGAAGCCATGAAGTGGAAGAGTTCACATCTGCCTTTTGCCAACCCTTTAAATAATCACTCAACAAATTAGGGCTGCATTCTTTCTTTCTGGATCACTCAGTAAAGATATTTTTCTCTCTTTCTCATCATAAACCCAAGTGGGAAAGAATTGAAAATGAGGTGCTTCTTTTTTGTTTTATTTTTTCTTCTTCTGAGTTTAATTTATAGATTTGGCAGGCAGGTTTTTGATTTTTTTTTTCTTTTTTTTGTTGAGGCAATTGGGGTTAAGTGACTTGCCCAGGGAAGTATTAAATGTCTGAGGCCAAATTTGAACTCAGGTCCTCCTGACTTCAGGGCTGGCGCTTTATCCACTACACCACCTAGCTGCTAAAGAAACATTTTTCCTTGGAGGAAAAACACAAATAATCCCAAATTTCCCCTCTTAATATGTTAAATAACTCAGTTGCACCTCAAATAGATCTCTGAGAAGATTCTTTAAGAAAACATGGATGGAAATAACACAGGATGAGGTATTGTAGAATGGTTCTAACTCTTACTATAAAAGGTAGTCTCTAGAATGATAGTATCACAGATTCCACACAAATGTCGACCTAGGACAATTGGTCGAAATGAGTCCCAATACTTTATAGAAGAGTTCATTAGGCAGGAGTATTAAAACAAGAATTTGAGATGAAAGGAATGGCTATTTGCATTAAGGAAGTAAACAGTTAAAGAATTATGTGGAAATTAATAACAATAATTGCTAGCATTCACATAACTCTTTATAGTTTGAAATTTGTTTTTACAAATATTATCTCACAACAACCTAAGAACTTAGAAGCTATTACAAACCCCCTTCCCATTTTACAGATGAAAAAACTGAATTACAGGTTAATTTACTATCTATAATCACAAATAACAAGTATTTGAGGTTGCATTTGAATGCAGGTCTGTCTGAATGAGGCACCTAACTCCCTCTGAAAGAAGGTTCAAACTAACAATATGAAGAATTAGGTTTCCTTATTGTTATTCTCAATAATAATGACATTTTAGTTCCATAATGCTTTGCTCAGAAAAACCCTGTCAGTAGGAGTATTATGATCCCATTTTACTGATAAGGAAACTGAGATATAACAACTTGCTCCTATCACCTAGATGGCAAGCGACTAAATTGCCAAACTGATTGAATCTGAGTCCTGCACCAAGCTGATTTACAATTCTTACATCATGTTAGTTCTGCTGGGCATTCTTCCCTTGTTAAACAAATACACAAGCTTTAGGGTTCTGATGGAGAAATAGCATGAGACAAGAAGAAATATGAATGAAATATCTGAAACTCCTTGGGGTTAATTAGCACTGAGGTAGCATCTTATATATATTAACATATATAACAACACTGCAAAGTCAAGGTTATTAGTCTCCCCATTACACAGAGGATACAGAGGAGGAAGTTGAGATAGACTGAGATCAAGTTATTTGCCCAGGATTACACAGCTAATAAGTATCTGAAGCCACATTTGAATTTTATCCACTGTGCTATCTAGCTGTTTATACTTAGCTACCTAGCTGGGATTAAAAGCGCTCCATGGATGGATACTAAATTTAATTTTACAAATAATTAAATTAAATTAAAAACAGAGAATTATGAGAGAACATGCTGAGAAAGTAAATACCATGAACAGTTTAGGGCCTTTAGAAGAAATTTTGGCATCCTACATCCTCAGCCCAGGTGCCTCTGCAACTTGACAGGGGTGGGGGAAATCTCAGCAATGGACTTCAGATGGTGAGAATGGGGGGGTTTACAGAAGAAATAATGATGTGAGGGATTCAGAGGATGTTTTCCCAAGAGACTCAACCCTGTCAGGACACAGTGGGTGTTCTTTTACTTCACAAGGATAAAGAGTGAATGTTGACTCCTGGGAAACAGCACCTGTGAGTTCAAGTCTCAGGACCTTTAACAGCACCAAGGATGGGTGGAAATAAAATACACTTTATCTATGTCTTCAGGCATGTGATCTTACAGTGTGGAGGCGAAAGAACAGATAATAAGAATGTTTATGCTGTTTTTAATATTCCATGGCATTTTTTTTAATATTTGTGGTTGTTCAGTTGTCTGACTCTGTGACCCCATTTGGGGTTTTCTTGGCAAAATTACTGGATGTTTTGCCATTTCCTTCTCCAAGTCATTGCACATATAAGAAAATGGAGGCAAACAGGGTTAAGTGACTTGACCAGGGTCACACTGCTAGTATCTGAGGTCATATTTGAACTCCAGTGTTCCCAATTCCAGATCCAGCCTCCTAGCTATCCCCTTTTTTACATATATTGACTCTTTTTTTATAAAGCTTTTTATTTTCAAAACATATGCATAGATAGTTTTCAACATTCAACCTTGCAAAATCATATGTTCCAAATTTTTTTTCTCCCCTCCCCTAACTTCTCCCCAGGTAGCAAATAACCCAGTATACGTTAAACATATACAATGACTCTTACAACAATACACTATTAGGGCAGTTTTCCATTTTATAGATGAGGAAACTGAAGTATTTTTTTTTCTTGGCTAAGTTACTGACATAGCTTGTCATTTCCTTCTCTAGCTCATTTTCCAGATGAAGAAATGGAGGAAATTAGGGTTAAGTGACTTGCCCACACAATTCGTACTTTGTGTCTGAGGCTGGATTTGAACTTACATCTGCGTGATTCTAAGCCTAGCACTCTATCCACTGATCCATCTAGCTGTCCTCTGTTCTTCCCATCCAGCATACAGTCTCATCAGTTCTTTGAACTAGCTGCTCTCTCCTTTCTCACCTCTGCCTTAGTTTCTCTAGATTTCTCCAAGATAGCTCAGATCCACTTTCTGCAGAGTCTTTTCCTGGTCCTCCTTCTTGCTATTGCCTTCTCTCTTGAGATTACCTTCTGTCTGCTCTGAGGAACATCTCTACATCTAGAAATCTTGTGTATGCAACTAGTTAATTTTATGCTGTATCTCCTACTGTAATGGGCTTTCCTGGAGAGCACAAATTTTTCTCTGTACCCCCAGCACTCTGCACAGTGCCTTGAATCTAGTAAATGCTTAATAAAAGCTTGGTGACTAACATTTCTGATTCTCCTTCATCATTTAATGCCCAAGCCACACTGATTGCTAAGAGTAAAGGCTGAAATCTATAAAGCTGGGTTCTCTTGAACTTTTGCTGGCAACTTTCAGTTGAAATGTTTGTTGCTCAGCTAATTCAAGGTGGTCACAGGGACTCACATTTTCCATAATTCCACAGCTCTCTACATGCTCGCTGGCAAAAGGAAGAGAAGCCAGGGATAGTTCTATTCTTGAATGGCCAAAGGATGACAGTGTTAGACACTGCAAACTAACTGTTACAGAAGAATGTTTACCACTTTTAAGTGAATTTGAAGCCAAGAAGAAAAGATAGGACTAGAAAAGACTACCAGAAGATGCTTGCACAGCAAATCAGTTTCTGCCTCTGCATCCCACACCTCTTGGACACAGGGACCCGGGCCCGAGTCCTAAATACTCTGTGTCCACATGTAAGCCATTATGGGTAACTTTGTTTGAAATTTAATTCCACATCTGCTGTTCTTCAGTCTTTGGAAATCTTATGAATTTCTCTGACAATTGTTTGCAAAAGCTATAATCACCAGCATCTGTAACAAGATCCCCAGCTACAGGGCAAAACATCACATGATTCTGAGAAGACTTTTGCCCAATGCTATTTGGTTTCTTGGTTTCTTCTTTTTTTGCTCCATTTCTCTATCTCTCTCTCCCATTCCCTTCTCCTCTCTCTCTCTCTCTCTCTCTCTCTCTCTCTCTCTCTCTCTCTCTCTCTCTCTCTCTCTCTCTCTCTCTCTGTCTCTCTGTCTCTATCTCTTTCTGTCTCTCTCTCTCTCTGTCTCTCTGTCTCTATCTCTCTCTTTCTCTCTCTCTCTCTCTCTGTCTCTCTGTCTCTCTGTCTCTCTCTCTCTCTCTCTCTCTCTGTCTCTATCTTTCTCTCTCTCTCTGTGTCTCTCTCTGTCTCTGTCTCTCTGTCTCTGTCTCTCTCATCTCTCTCTCTCTCTCTCTCTCTCTCTCTCTCTCTCTCTCTCTCTCTCTCTCAACTGAGTTCTTAACATCTCAATTTTCTCACTTACAAAATCCAATCTGTGCTCTACAGACAGTAAATGAAACAAAATATCCATAAAAGTACTTTTGAAAAATATACAGAACATTGAAGTAATATTATTATTCTCACTCTCATTCGATCCTTTTATGTCTTAGATATTCTACTTCCTAGTGGCATTTGAGATAAGTGCTTTACATGGTACAAGACCCTCTCTGGGGGAAAGAGGGGGTCATTCTCCTTAATGGAATAAGCTGGGCAATTATGGCAAGTAACTAGAAAAAAAAACCTTTCCTCCCTCCACCATTCCCCTAACCTCACTCTTAAATCCTTGAAATATCTTAAGTGGTAACAAGGACATGACTTTGTCACCCAGGAAGCCTGGTTTATATAGACTGTGGTTTCAGTGACATTTAGTCTATAAAATAGCTGCCATTCTGTTTATTTTAACCTAAAGGTTATTCAAATAGTAATTTCTCCAGTGTCCATGAAAAAGAGGTGCTCTGTTCTCAGTGTTAGTTTGTTCTACAATCCTTAAGAGCATGGAATATAGATCTAAAAACAGAACATAGTTCTAGATCTAGAACCAGAGGAGCCTCATAAGGTCATCTTGTCCAATTCCCTTCTTTATAGATGAAAAGACTGGACCCAAGGAGACCCAAGAAGATGAAGGCATTTGTTCCTAGTCACACAATCAGTAAGTGAAGGAGCCAGCATCCAAACTCAAGTCTTACCATGGGCCAACGTCAATGAATTTTCCATTACACTATGTGGCCTTCTGATTAAAAAGCATCCTGCAATTTTCCTTGGACTTGCAGAATTTAAATGTTACTGATATGTGCCAATTCAGAATACTGAGGTCTTATAGACTGACAGCTTGGGATAGTGGAAACTTAGAAACTTGCTGGGCTAGAACTAAGGAGGACCCTAACATGAACTAGCTGATTTGACCATGGGCAATTTCTCTAGGTTTTGAATTCTATACCTATGAATTGAAAGTGCTTAGTAGATATAGCCTTTGTACTTTGAATATTTCTGTATGAATACACTTTAAAAAGAACATTTCAAAAGTCTAAGGCATTTGGCTTAATCATCTACAATGGAAAAAAGCAGGTAAAAATGCATATTGTTCAGACAATTAAGATATATTCCGATGTATTGTGATATGAATAAGTGAAAAAAGCACTTATTATAGGCCAATAATTCTGGATACAAATGCAAAAGTGAGAAACTCTCTAACCTCAAGTAATTTACATTGTGATGGGAGAAATAAGACAAATAGAGAGATAGATAGCTAGATAGATGGATAGATAGCTATGAATGGATAGATATAGATAGAAATGACATTATTAGCAGTGGATAGATACATATGGATAGTTATAGAAAATAGCTATATTACACCTGGAAGCTCTGAATGGTTTGAATGATCACAAATTATTCAATTTATTTTCTTTTATAATAGTATTAGTTTCTAGCTAAATGCTCTATTATAAAATATAATAAGTGAAATCTAAAGTAAAAAAATTTTCTATCCTAATGAAACTCAATTATATGCTCTCTGATATAAGATACTGATAAACATGTTTAACTTACATTGGATTGCTTGCTATCTTGAGGAGTGGAGAGGAAGAAGAATTAGGGAGAAAAATTTGCAACTCTAGGCTTTGCAAAGATGAATATTGAGAACTATCTTTGCATGTATTTGGAAAAATAAAATACTACTAACTTTTTTAAAAAAGAAATTTAAAAAATTTAAAAATAAGAGTGATAAAGAAAAGAGGCATATAAAATCTTTAAAAGAAGAGTTAATTTTTCATTGTATTTCACTTTGGAAAAACTAAGTAACATTTTACTAATAAGACTCAACTAGTAACAGGAAAATATGAGCAATGATTTTAGATAGATATTTCAGTCAAGATTTCCTTTGAATCAATACATTTATTCACATTTCATAAGTATCTGACAGGAAATCAGGAACAAATTATAGATAAAAGGATTCTTGTTTCTAACTACAAACATACATTTAATAGATTTGGAGCTGTATCCTGTAAAGGTGATGATTAATTATTTTTTTATCCTCATTTTAATAAGATTTTTCATACTTATATACTATTGGCAATAGATATTTTAAAGGGTATAAATTTATACTACACTCAATATTTTTAAAACTCCTAGCCATAGAAACTTCTGCATTCACTAAAGTATTCATCAAATTATTTAGAAAAACACAGTCATCGAACCTCTGGTGGATTGAGTCAAGGTAGATTAAAAGATTTATCCAGCACCACAGTATTGTAAAATGAGCTTTTTCTCTTCTTGGGACTCTTTGATCTTTCAAATTGTTCTTATGATCAAAAAAAAAAAAATCTTTCACAAGAAATCTAAACGTCTCCTACATCCATTGGAACCCTCTTGAAATCCTACCTAAGTATATCTGACATCTTTGAGAACAATCAGATGGGTTGCTTTTTGTGCCTATCCAGGTATTTATTTCCTTGCTCTCACCTCCTACTGCATTTAATGGGCTGGCAGAGCAGGAGGTAAAAGAAACCTGATATGCCTTTTTTACAAAATCACCACCCACAGAGCCATTGCCCACACAGTCAGACAGTCCATTGATTTATAAGCATTCATGTATTTTAAAAGGAAAATAAAAGACCAATATATATCCCATAAACCACTGATCATGGGAAAATATAGCCCAAAGCTCAAATGAAATGTAGAGAAATGAGTGACTAACTTGACCTTCACATTTTTTCCTCTACAGCTTTTAGAATAGTTTACATTTTCTTTATCTTTATTAGGACATTTTCATCGTCACATTAATGATTCATTAAGCAAAAGGCTTACCCAAAAGTTTACATTTGGAAGTAAACTTCAGTTTCTAAAGCTCTAACAATAAAGGCGAGCCACAATTCGCCACTGCTCCTCACTGAATATTTCAAGGGAAATTACAGCAGCAAAGTTGGAAAACCTTTGTAGAAATGGTAGAATGAAGGTGGAACCTCCAGATTCATTCCAAGAGATCATCTCCATAAAAATGTGGCTTTATCTTTCTCTTGCTTTACTGCCCTGTAATCTTTAAAACTATCCTCCCCACAACTCCACCCCTTATGGCTTAGAACTCATGTCTTAAAACGATGCTTTTTTTGTGCCAAACGTTTTGTTAGTACAAAATATTCTGGTGTGTAAGTGAGCCAAGGAGAAATCAGCAGAGACTTTGCACAAGTACCACATAGAACAAGGAGAAGATGGGCAGAGAGTGTTAGCTGAGGCAAGAAAGGACAAGATGTACAGGTTTAAGATGTGGATGGAAAAGAAAAAGCAGCAGAACTGCAACTCATACCTTTTAACCAAACACGAACAGTCAGCATGAATTTACGCTTGATGGAAGACACTCCTTTTCTTGGCAGTTTCCTTATCTGAAAAATGAAAGGGTTATATTAGATGATTTCCAAGATTTCTTAGAGGCAACTAAGTGGTTCAGTGGATAGATAAGAGTATTGGAGCTGGAATCAGGAAGACCTGACTATAAATCCAGCCTTGAACCCTTACCAGTTGTGTGATCCTGAGCAAGTCCCTTAACCTAACCTTTATTTGCCTTACTACACTGGAGAAGAAAATGGCAAATTGCTGCAGTAGCTTTGCCAAGAAAATCCTGTGCTGTTGGTCATGTCAAATCATGGCTAAGAAACAAAAGATTTCTTATTCCTTTAAATTTCTTATTGTTTCTTATATTTTAAAATCGAGGGTCCTCTATACATGTCTCACTTTGAGCTTCAGGGAAGCTTGGCTGAATCCCTGTAGGCCTCAGGATGATTTCTGGAAAGCAATTTCCATCATTTGTTTTTGGTGATCCAGGCATGGCCTTGGACAATGGTCAGGAACACACACCTTGGATTTAGTAAGATACAGAATATTCATTCCAGTGGATGGCTCAGACCTTCAGTAATCTCCCTAACAAAAATATTGTGATGGGGGCAGGGAAATTCAGGCAAGGATTTGAGAAGAACTGAGGTGGGTTCAGACTGGGTAAAATTCTGTTACAGCTATTCCAGAAGAGCAACGAAAAACTCCTCGCACAAAGAACATGGAGATTAATGGCTCAGACTGAGGAAAGGAAGCTTAAAGCAAATCCGTAACAAAATTTGTTCAAGGAATACTCATCTTTATAAAGCCACACTTGGTAATAACACAAAGTCAATAAGATCTTGGTTTTCATTTGCTGTTTGATTTATGTTTCTCAAGTTCAACTTTATATTCTGTTACCCCCTGAGGTAGAAGGTCTTCCTTTCTTCCGCCCTCCCATTCCATTCCCCTTCCTCACTAAAAGTATTTCAAAATTATGTGCTGTTATAGCTTGATTATTTTGGATATTTTCCCTTTTATTCAATCACATTCTCATCTGCACCAAGTAATAAATTATTATACTTTAGACTTATAAAGATCCACATAAACAGACACACATTCTACTGGATTATTACTATCATTATATTTTTTAATGCTTTATTGATGCCTTTTGTCTTTACATTACATCCTCCTGTAGTCCTCAGGCATCCAAGTTGTTCTTCTGGCCATTCTAAAACTTCAGTGCTGCACAATAAAAGTTCCCTCATAATGGACTACATCCCAAGTCACAAATGCACCATAAGAGCTAAGTCACCATGCAATTTATACTCCTGGATTTTGGCAGTCACTGACTTTGCACATAATCACTGACACTGTTTTCAGTTAGGCACAGGTTTTCAATAACAAAGCTATGTCCTTGCCAATTCCTGACATTAATATGGGAAATAAGACTGAGAAACCCAATGAGGCAAGTTTGTCTATAATTTCTTTTCCTCTAGTATTTATATCCAGGCCTAAAGGAGCACTTCCTTTGAGTAAAGGAGATGACAAACTAATCACTCCTTTCTGACACAGAAATGAGCTTTATGTACATTGGAACCTACCGCAGGAAGGGTCAGGGTGGAATGAAGATGACTACTGCAGAGACCATGTTCTGGAAAGACAAAAGGAATACAACAAAGGCCTTGTGGACTCAGGGCTCTGGGAAAGTCCTCCTAAATCTCTCTGATACTGTCTTACCTGCCTTATGCCAGCCTGAGAAGAAATTCAAGATCTAAGAGGCAGAAAGTCCCATCAGCTAACTCTACTCACATCTCTTTACATTTGCCCTCTTCATATGATCATGTTTATCTCCAAAACACATTTTTAAGGGTCTAATGCATTGCTACATAGATCCAGGCTCCTACTCCCAGGAGTCTAACAATTTAAGACAGAAATGTCAAATATAAGACGTGTGGGCCCACAACACTCAAGTATAGCCCAAATCAGATTCAAATGTAACTGAAAAATATTCAATAAAATCAATAAAGATATAATAAAATAGATAATATTACATTTTAAAACTAAGTCAACATGAAGCCCCAAAGGATCTTCCATTTTCTATTTGAGTTCATCGCCACTGATCTAAGACACAATGAAGTACATATATAAGCACTGAACAAATGGACAGCAGAATAATGATGGTATGATTACGTGGTGAGCTAGTTACAATATATAAAGTACAGGTTAAGAGTGAATGCTGTACCCTTTGACCCAGCATTGCTCTTATTGGGATTATATCCCAAAGAAATACTAAAGAGCAGAAAGGGACCTGTATGTGCCAAAATGTTTGTGGCAGCTCTTTTTGTTGTAGCTAGAAACTGGAAGTTGAATGGATGTCCATCCATTGGAGAATGGTTGGGTAAATTATGGTATATGAAGGTTATGGAATATTATTGCTCTGTAAGAAATGACCAGCAGGAGGAATAGAGAGAGGCTTGGAGAGACTTACATCAACTGATGCTGAGTGAAATGAATAGAACCAGAAGATCGCTGTACACTTCAATGCTGTATGAAGATGTATTCTGATGGAAGTGGAAATCTTCAACATAAAGAAGATCCAACTCACTTCCAGTTGATCAATGATGGACAGAAATAACTATACCCAGAGAAGGAACACTGGGAAGTGAATGTAAATTGTTAGCACTACTGTCTATCTACCCAGGTTACTTATACCTTCGGAAGCTAATAATTAATGTGCAACAAGAAAATGGTATTTACGCAAACAAGATTAGAAGGGAAGTAACAAATTGGGAAAAAATTTTTGCAGTTAAAGGTTCTGATAAAGGTCTCATTTCCAAAATATACAGAGAATTGACTTTAATTTATAAGAAATCAAGCCATTCTCCAATTGATAAATGGTCAAAGGATATGAACAGACAATTTTCAGATGATGAAATTAAAACTATTTCCACTCATATGAAAGAGTGTTCCAAATCACTATTGATCAGAGAAATGCAAATTAAGACAACTCTGAGGTATCATTACACACCTGTCAGATTGGCTAAGATGACAGGAACAAATAACGATGAATGTTGGAGGGGCTGTGGGAAAACTGGGACACTGATGCATTGTTGGTGGAGTTGTGGAAGAATCCAACCATTCTGGAGAGCAATCTGGAATTATGCCCAAAAAGTTATCAAAATGTGCATACCCTTTGATCCAGCCATACTACTACTGGGCTTATACCCCAAGGAACTACTAAAGAAGGGAAAGGGACCTGTATGTGCCAAAATGTTTGTGGCAGCCCTTTTCATAGTGGCTAGAAGCTGGAAGATGAATGGATGTCCATCAATTGGAGAATGGTTGGGTAAACTATGGTATATGAATGTTATGGAATATTATTGTTCTATAAGAAATGACCAACAGGAGGAATACAGAGAGGCTTGGAGAGACTTACATCAACTGATGCTGAGTGAAACGAGCAGAACCAGAAGATCATTATACAGTTCAACAATGATACTGTACGAGGATGTATGCTGATGGAAGTGGATTTCTTCAACATAGAGAAGAGCTAATCCAATTCCAATTAATTAATAATGAACAGAACCAGCTACATCCAGAAAAGGAACACTGGGAAATGAATGTAAACTGTTATTTTTACCTTCTGAATCCAATTCTTCCTGTGCAACAAAAAAATTCGGTTCTACACACATATATTGTATCTAGAATATACTGTAATATATTTAACATATATAAGACTGCTTGCCATCTGGGGGAGGGGGTTGGGGGAGGAAGGGAAAAAATCTGAATAGAAGTAAGTGCAAGGGATAATGTTGTAAAAAATTACCCATGCATATATACTGTCAAAAAAAATGTTATAATTATAAAATAAAATAAAAATTAAAAAAAAAACATAATAGAAAAAAAAAAGTTGGGAGAAAGGTGGACACCCAAGGTAGATAAAAAAAAAAAAAAAAAAAAAAAAAGAAAATGGTATTTACACACATATATTGTATCTAGGTTATATTGTAACACATGTAAAATGTATGGGATTACCTGCCATTGGGGGGAGGGAGTGGAGGGAGGGAGGGGATAATTTGGAAAAATGAATAAAAAAAAAAAAAGAGTGAATGCTGAAATAAAGTCAAGGAAGGTCCATGACCTATTTTGGGTCTGGCCATGGAGCCCTTCAAGTCAAATTAGCATACCCTCATTTTGGCCCCCAGCGTGGTGATCAATAAATTTTCAAAGCTTCTTTGTGATCTAGTGCAAAGGTCATTAGACTAAGAGTGAGAAGTCTACAATTCAGGCCTAAGTGGTCATTAACATAAGCATATGAACTCTGGCAAGCAACCTTCTACTTCCAAGCTTGCAGTCCTCATCTGTAAAATGAAAATGCATGGACCAGGTGATCTCTAAGGAGTCTTCTGGCTTCATTTTTCTAAGAATCTACATTCTCCCACTTCTCAAGTTCAAGAACACTTATCATTCCATTCAGAATAAAGTAAGGCAATAGATGGAAGCTAATTAGTGGAGTGATTATGAAATCACTTTCACTTATTAATATTTTCATTTGTTCAACAATCATGTAAGCCTCTACTACAGGCAAAGCACTATGTACTTGGGTAAACATATATGAATATAATTAAAACAACCCTTTCCTTTTCTCATGGAGCTTTCAGCCTAGGAAGGAATATATATATATACACATTTACACACACACACACACACACACACACGACAACACACACTACTATATATATATATTATATAATATATACACTATACATACAATAGTATACATAAACATATGTATATGTTTCTTTTATATTAAGATATATAAAAGTAGGATATATTATATTTATATATGAAAGTACCTCTATATATATGCAATAAGTGGGTAGTGGGGCCTAGTAGTTAGAGGAAATGCTCTTAGTAGTCAGGACAGAAAATATGCTAGTCTTCATTATAAGGAGTTTTCTCACCTGGGAGCTTTCTATAACAGGTTCAGACTAAAAATTGTGAAGTATGACATGTGAATTGAGGACAAAGTGTTTAATAAGAGATAAGATATCATAGATCACTTCTGACTGGAAGACTTGAGTTGGAAGCAACTTTTAGATCTTGAAGGATGGTAGGATTCCAACAGGCAGAGATACCAGAGGAACACTTGGGTAGAGGTTCTGCAGCTTTTCATAAAATATTCCTATTTACATTGACATTTAAATGCCAAGATATTGAAAGGAGTGAATTCATTCATCAGAGACTTATTTCATTTAAGACTGCAATGATAAAGAGAAAGCCTGCAAAAGAATATAGTTTACATGATGTACTCATCATTGATTCTTGAAAACCAAACAATTAATGAGTGCTAAAGTGCAGATATTGTAGTTTCTGTGGAAGAATCGGTTTGGTTATTTGAACTCACACAGAACAATCTTTTGGGCAGCTAGGTGGTACTGGGCCTGGAGTCAGGAAGACTCATTTTCCTCAGTTTAAAACTGGCCTCTTCCCACTGACTTACTGTGTCACCCAGGGAAAGTTACTTAGCCCTGTTTGCCTCAATTTCCTCCTCTGTAAAATGAGCTAGAGAAGGAAATGGTAAATCATTCCAGTATCCTCTGCCAAGAAAACCCCAAATGGCATCACAAAAAGTTGGAAATGATTGAATAAAAACAACAAATTATATATAGATCTATTGGAGAGATTCCAAAACCCAAAGAAAGATTTTGAAATGACATGTTTCACTTTACGAACCTTCAAGGAAAAGCATCTGACTTAACTAATCTAAAAATGCTGAGGCATTGGTGGGGTTTTCTTTGGGGGGGGGTGGATGGTAAAGAGAGCCAACTGGTCCACCCAACTTCTCAGCAAACTACCACTTCTGTGGAGATTTCAGAACCATAATGTTTTAGTTACATTAGATTAAGTAAGAAGAATCCATGTGACCCTCAAATTATATTGACTCATATATATTTTCCAAGACTTCTTCAAACTAGGTTCCAAGCCCCTGTATTAGAATTCTCTCTTCTGAAAACTAAACTGTATTTTCAAAGCCTACTTTTTCATTTTTCTTTCAGAACACTTCAAATATCAGAAAGCAAACTAAACATCTGAAATAATGAATCATTTTGGACTGAAATTGAAGCACCGGGTCAAATACAGTTTAAGCCACTTTTATGCCAAAAGACTCAGACAATACCAATACGATGGACAGACGGTCCTGTGACATTAGTTCACCTTCTGATTCCATTGTAGTAGATGTTTTAAACATATGGGTTGGCCCTTATACTGAATTAGCCCATATTAATAAAGGAAGACTGCATGGTCAATCTTTAGTAATTCAGGAAATCCACAGCAGCAAGTATTTTCTTTCAAATCTTCTCCTCTGGGGACATTTCACTATTCCTGAACATTTAAATGGTAGGGGAAATAGGAGATAGAATTGGGGAATGAAAGTTTTAATGTCAGATGAAGAGAAGAGTTGTTTCATTGCTCTTTATTTACTGACCTTGATCCAATGGCTATACCTTATTTCTGACCAATAAACAAGGTAAGCTGTCTTCCTTCCAGAAGCCACTTAGAACATGGTATCTTTAGAACAAAGGCAAGTGGTTTAAAATATTTTATCAAGGTACCCATTGGAGTCTTTTGTTAATCAATGCCTTCCCTTTTGGGTGCGTTGTTGACTTTAGACTCCATTCCTAGTTTACATGGCTGCATTGTACATTTTCTTCCAACCAAAGTGAATTTTTTCACTAGTACAATTTAGTTTTGGATGCATCTATAAAGGAAAAGTTGACTTGTGTATAATCTTGGAAATAGACTGGAAATGGAACCCTGAGCCAGTCAGAAGCCCAACTGCTTATTGGAAAGCCTGAGGAAACATCTCACAATTGCCTCACCTGAGTTTACTGGTTTATATTCTGAGGTACTTGCCAATCCAAATGTTTCATGTTTATATTCAGTGATTTAATTTTCTTCTCTTCACAAGAACCTTAGCTCTCTGGAACCCTTGGCATACAAGGAACTGTGAAAAGTGCTCTCTGGACATAGTGTGTGTGTTAGCTTTTTAAGCTATAGATTCTTCAATTGGGGTTTCCAATAGAAAATTTTCCAAAATATATTTTATACAGCCTTGCCTATTTTAGTAGAGTAAATGTCAATATATGTCGAGGATTCATGACTTTATAGTGTGAGAACTGCCACAGATTACAATCCATCTACAAATTAGAAGTAAATCTTAGTTGCCTAAGGCTCAGACAGGACACATTTTTAGTCATAAAGCTATTAAATGTCAAAGGCGGAATTTTAACCTGTTTTTTCCTGAATTTAAAGCTGACAACCTACTTTTCCCCCAACTGAGACATATTGGTATAGAGAATGTCTAGAAAGGTAAAACTCATGCAGGTTAGTGAGTCTTTAGCAAGTTAGAGCTGAGTGAGTTGCTTAGGACTCTGTGAGGTCAATAATTTTTCCAGGGTCTGAATGTGTCAGAGATAGGACTTGAACTGGACAGGGAGGTATTACATTGGATAGAGATGTGCAATGAGTAAGACTTCAAATCCAGCCTCAGACACTTTTTACTATGTTACCCTGGGCAAGTCACATCACCCTGTTTGCTTCCATTTCTTCCTATATACAATAAACTGGAGAGATAAATGGCAAACCACACCAGTACCCTTGCCCTTGGCAAGTTGTAGCAGATTGGAACTGATAAAGGGTGTTTTCTCATTAGGAACTCCTGATACCAGTAAAATCAGTCTGTATGGGTATTCAAATAGTGTATCAATGACCCTATTTTAATATTTCCTTGATGATTCAGAATCAGCACCATGAACATCAGTTACTATAATGTACTGAAGATCCATGCAGTGAAACAGTAGATGTTATACTGGCTCTGGAGTCAGTGAGGAAGAGCTGAATTCAATTCTGGCCTCTAGCATTCTGAGCAAGTCACTTAACCTAATTTTCCTCAGTTTTCTCATCTGTAAAATGAGCTAGAGAAGGAAATGGCAAACCATTCTATTATCTTTGCCAAGAAAACCTCAAATGGAGGTTGTATACTGACATGATTCAACCACTACTTCCTCCACCACAACAACTGAATAACTAACTAAAGAAGGAAATATAGATTGTATGAGAGGCAGAGGCAGTAATAGATAACGTAGAGAATGTCAGAGGTCTTTGGTTTGAATGCTTGCTTACTCTCCTGTTTAATAGAAATGGACTCTGAAAAGTTAATCTCACTGAACTTTGATTTCTATACATGCACATATGCAAATATATGCTTCAGAATAAATACAGAATACTCATATTTATCTATAAGATAGTAAACCTTTAATAATTTGTTTAAATGCTAAATATATGTGCTAATATATAACAATAATAAATGCTAGTATATAAAAGTTGCTACTAAGCAGAGATGGGGAGGAGGGAGGAGAAGAGATTTAGTTCTATTTGGGGGAATATTGGAAGCTTGCTTCCTTTGAATACTTTAGGAGATGAATTCCCTGGTTCTAGCTCTAAATCTATAATTTTATGAATTATGTACGCCTTTGAGGCCAGGATGTAGCCAGGCAGAGGCCTGAGCCTTCCCTAAATTCATGCCTGACTGCCTAACTAGCTCTTGAGGAAATAGCTTTAGGGCATTTCTGGTAGTTGAGTGATCATTCCACAGCTTGAGGCTGGCTTAGTACCCAGGAGACCCAAAACTTACATCTAGATTAGGTGAAAGAGCAGCCTTGGGGCATTCAGGGTCCAGTGGGCACCAGTCAGTGGCTATAGCCAAACTGAAAGCTTCCTATGACATTTAAATTACCCCTAGTCCTAGAATTTAGATCATATATTTCTACAGGCTCCAGTATTTTCTGGTTCTATGATCAAGGTCTATAATCCAAAACTGGATTAAGAAAGCATAAAGATACAAGACTGCTTATCAGTTTAAATATGACAAGGAGAAAAAAATAAAAAACATTTTTAAAAATAAATATGTCAAGGAGGTAGAGCATCAGAGATGAAATAAACAGAATTTAGTAATTTTAGCTTCTATTTGAAAAGGTCTAGACTTTGAGGAGCCATGAATCCTGTTTTCATCACTCAAGAGATTAAGAGGGGAGACAATTCTCAGAGATTTTGACCTGGGTTACCTCTACCACTTCAAAGAGCTATATATACTTTTTGTCTTGAGTAGAACCTTGCCTGCTCCTTTCTCCATATTGCTCTGGCCTGCCTATTCCAAAACAGGCCCAGGGTGATTGTGATGAATTAATAACCTTTCAAGCTGCAGTGTGATAGTCCTCAGGAAGGCCCCAACTATCGGTCAAACTCATCACATTCATCATTATCACTCTCTTCCAGGAACTCCAGCTCAGCTTGCTCTAAAGTGACCCTTCTCCACTCCCTTCCCCCTACCCCAATCCCTGTCACTATCCTGGCTCCAGGTGATCCTAAATCCTGGGTCTTTTGTAAGCCTTTAAAAAAGACAGATTACAAAATATCTTCAATTCTAATCTGTTCCAAGAGCAAACATTTCGATAAGCCCCAGCAGAAGCATCTTACTAGATGCCAGACACTGAGTAAATCGCTGTAGGGTCTCAAAAAAAATAAAATAAAACAATTCTAGATCTCAAACTTATTATGTTCTGTGTTCAACATGTATATAAATATATGAAGAATAAATACAAAATGCAGATAAGGTAGGTAAAGACAAGAGAGTTAATAAAGTATTGGTTATATGTTTACTATGTCAGGAAATTGTGGATAAGGGCTGAGGGGGAAAGATAATGAGTTTTATTTGGGGTATGTTAGAGGCTTCCATGTTTCCTTCCAACACTTGGTGGGGGAGTGGGGAAGCAAGTGTCCTTCTCTTATGAAAAATCATGCTGCTGTTAAGACAACTGTACAAATATGTGTACATATATTGGATTTAACTTATATTTTAACATATTTAACATGTATTGGATTACCTGCCATCTAGGGGAGGGAGTGGGGGGAAGGAAAGGATAATTTGGAACAGAAGGTTTTGCAAGGGTCATTGTTCTTTTTTTTTAATTTCTTTTTTAAAATAATTTTTTATTATAGCTCTTTATTTATAAGATATCTGCACAGGATATATGCATGGGTAATTTTCCAGCACTGACAATTGCAAAACCTTTTGTTCCAATTTTTCCCCTCCTCCCCCCCACCCCTTCCCCCAGATGGCAGGTTGGCCAATACATGTTAAATGTGTTAAAGTATATGTTAAATACAACATATGTATACATGTCCATACAGTTATTTTGCTGTACAAAAAGAATCCGACTTGGAAATAGTGTATAATTAATCTATAAAGGAAATCAAAAATGCAGTTGGACAAAAATAGGGGTATTGAGAATTCCATGTAGTGGTTCATAGTCATCTCCCAGAGTTCTTTTGCTGGGTGTAGCTGGTTCTATTCATTACTGCTCTATTGGAACTGATTTGGTTCATCTCATTGTTGAAAATGGCCACGTCCATCAGAATTGATCATCCTATAGTACTGTTGTTGAAGTATACAATGATCTCCTGATCCTGCTCATTTCACTCGGCACCAGTTCATGTAAATTTCTCCAGGCTTTCTGAAATCATCCTGTTGATCGTTTCTTACAGAACAATAATATTCCATAATATTCATATGCCACAATTTATTCAGCCATTTTCCAATTGATGGGCATCCACTCAGTTTCCAGTTTCTGACGATTACAAAGAGGGCTGCCACAAACATTTGCAAGGATCAATGTTGAAAAATAACTCGTGCATATGTTTTGCAAATAAACAAGCTTTAATTAAAAAAAAAAAAAAGAAAAATTATGATGCTGTTTAAATGCAAGAATAGGACCATCCCTGCTTTCAAGGTGTTTACATTACAATGGAGAATTAGGAGATGGGATGAATTAGAAAAAGGATGAAAGGAGAATTAGAAAATAGGGATGGGAAGGTAAACCTGCCATCATGATTTGGAAATGGCCAGGAAGTCATGTGGAGATCCTAGGTTCAAGCTACAAAAGGCTATCAGTCCTAGGAAAAAAGTATAGGTTCTGCTTAGAGGAATGCCAGAGTGGAGGAATGGTGGGAACAGTATTATTAATTGGAGCAACAAGAAAAGCTTTGTGTATAACGTAGAGAGTTTGAGCTAGGTCTTGGTGGAAGTTATGAATTTTGTGAAGAGGAAGTGAGGAAAGACTACATTCCAGGCACAGGAACTAGCTTATAAAAAGAGTGTGGAGAAGGGAGATGAAGGATTTTGTAAGAAGAAAAAAAAAAAAAAAAAAAAAAAAAAAAAAGCAAATTTGGCTTTTTTTTTTTTTTTTTTTTTTGGGGCAGTAAAGGACATATTGCAAATCGAGGCAAGAAAGATAGGTTGAGACCAAGTGATGAAGAAGCTTAAAAGCCAAAGAGGAGATTTGATACTCCAGAAAATGGATAACTACATTAGAGTTCACTGAATAGAGGATTGACAAGGTTTGATTTTGTCTTTAGGAAAATCATTGTAGCTGCTGAATGGAGGATAGATTGAAGTGGGGAAATCTGAAGTAGTGAAGACAAGTCCAAGTGAGAAATGATGAGGATCTCAGTCAGAGTGGTGGCTGTGACTGGAGAGGAAAGGTTGATTTTGAGATAACTTGTAGAAACAGAAATGACAATATGAGGCAACTGATAGGTTTTAGAGGGTGAGGAAGAATGAGAAAATTAAGGATAAGACTGAGTTTACTAACTTGGAAGATTACAAGTATGGTAATTTTTCTACAAAAATTGGGATTCTTAGTAGAAAGAAAAGTCTGGGAGGAAAAGAGAATAGGTTTATTTGGGGCATGTTAGCAGCCTCCTTTTGAACCTTAGAAGAGGCAGGACCCCTTCTTGTATGAAACAAAAAAAAGTATTAAGTTATTTAAATCAACTCCTCTGTTCAAGATGTGATGCTCCATCATTTTATAGGGTGCATACTGGGTTCTTCAAGGTCATATATGATTATAAAGCACAAACTCCTACTGGAATCTAAAAGGCTATAAATTTTTCAAAAATCAACCTGGCAAGAAAACTATTTTGGCCAGATTGCAGAGAGCAAGAAAGGAAATAATATATAATAAAATTAAAAAGTTAAATTGGGACTAGGTTGTGAAGCACTTTAAAGCCAAAAAAAAGTCACTTTTATTCAATATCATGCTGGAAATGTTAGCATTAACAAAAAGAGAAGAAAAAGAAATTGAAGGAATTAAAATAGGCACTGAGGAAACAAAACTATCATTCTTTTCAAATGATATAATGGTATACTTAGAGAATCTGGGAGAATCAATTAAAAAACTACTTGAAATAATATCTTTAGCAAAGTTGCAGAACATAAGATAAACCCATATAAATCATCAGCATTTCTTTACATGACCAACAAACCCCAGTAATATGAGATAGAAAGAGAAACTTCATTTACAATAATTGTAAACAATATAAAATATTTGGGAGTCTATCTGCCAAGATAAACCCAGAAACTATATGAACACAATTATATTTCACAACTGTGATTAATATGGAAATGTTTTACACTATAGTAGATGTATAACTACATCAAATTGACTACCATGTTAAGGAAATGGGAGGAGAGAAAAGAGGGGGAATATTTGGAACTCAAAATCTTGTAAAATGAATGCTAAAAATTGTCAACATGAAATTAGTGAAAAATAAAATACTATTAAATTAAAAAATCATAGATTAAATGGTTCTAAATATTTTCAAAATAAAGAATGCAGCCTTGTTTGTGCAAGCTAAGTGATCTATAGTTAATCATTGTGCAATGTTTAGCTTTTCTCAGCAATACAATGATCCAAGCAATTTCAAAGACTCATGATGGAAAATGCTATCTACATTCAGAGAAAGAATCTGAATCGAGATCAAAGCATACTATTTTCACTCTTTTCTCTCATAGCTTTTCTTTTTGTTCTGATTTTTCTGTGATGATATGACTAATGTAGAAATATGTGTAACATGATTGTACAAGTATAATCTATAACAAATAGCTTGCTGTCTTGAGGAGGGGGAAGAAGGAGAGAAAAAAACTGGAATTCAAAATCTTATAAAAATGAATGTTGAAAACTAACTTTATATGTAATTGGAAAAAATAAAACAGTACTAAGTGTGGAAAAAACTTATGGATTGCAAATGATATATAAACTATTGTTGCTAAACAGCAGAGTCCCAAGGGGAGAGAAGCTATATATTTGTTTGAGTCTGCTTAATAAGGAGATCAGATTTCCTACAACCTCAGTCACCCAATACACAGCCAAGAACCTAGAAATAAATTAAATAAAGGTTTATGAGCAGTGAAATATCCTTCAAAAAACCCAAGCAGGAAATCCCTGTAGATAGACAGACAAGACACATAAGCACACACACAGGAATAATTTACTACAGCTCATACAACATTTTAAGAGTGGTTGCCTAGTTTCTCAGGCCATAGAAGAGTTAGAAGCAAATTAAATGGTAGAAGAGAGGAGGAACAGGACAGGTCACTGCTGTGAGAAGCAAATAGACTGTTAATAGTAAAAAATGGCAACATACTGGTATAAGAGAGTTAGTGATGGGATAAAAAATCCCTGACACCAATATGATTTTCAGATTTGTATTTATAATAATGAATCCAAATTGGTGTTCAATTATGTTCAATATAGACTTTTTGGGTGGAGCGGGTAGGCAATCAGGGTTAAATAACTTGCCCAGAGTCATACAACTAGTAAGTCTCAATTATCTGAGGTTGAATTTGAACTCATATCTTCCTGACTCCAGGCTCGCGGCTCTATCCACTGTGTAACCTAGACGTCCCTCAATGTAAACTTTTTTTTTTTTAATCTTGTTTAGGAGAACTTCCATCAAAATAAAAAATCTTTCATAATCAAAAAGGAAATTTCAGTTTCTTGGAAAACTTACAGAGAGTAATATATTTCCTTATTCCTCAGAGGGATATAAATTCAATTTAATACCACCAGCATTTTAAAATTGAATTTTATTAGTTTGGAAATATTTTTCCTCTTTTTGTTTTCTCATTATTCTGACAGTTAAGGACTTAGAGATCCCAGAAAAGAAAATTAACTGTCCTCTTTATAATGCTTTATGTTTTCTTCTTTTCACTACTTTTTAACCTGCTTATCATAAACTGGCAAATATCAAGTAATAAGTTTAGCAGCTTACACCTCTACTTAAAAACTAAAAAAAATTAAATTAATGAAAATTAACAAATAATTGTAGAAGATAAAATATTATTTAAAATTTAAAATTTGAAATTTAACATTAAATTTAATGTGAGAAGTTACTAAAATTTTTATACACTCTAATGCAGTGATCCCACTCTTAGTCATGTACCTCTCTGTTTTGTCAGAGAGAAAGATTGCATATATATATATATACATACATACATACATATACTAACATCTCTACAGTAAAACTTTTATTTTTGCAGAAATAAAAAAAACTGGGAACAAAATAGGTGCCCATCTATTAAAAATGTCTCAAATTATGGGATATAAATTTAATAGGGTAGTATTGTGAATGAAGAACTTAAGAGAAGCAATGGAAGACATAAAAACTAATGTAGAATGAAGAAGGCAGATAGGTGACACCTTAGTGCATAGAGTGCCTGTCCTGGAGTCAGGAAAACTCATCTTCCTGAGTTCCTATCTAGCCTCAGACAGACAGACACTTTTATGTGACTCTAAATCAAGTCACTTAATCCTGTTTGCTTCAGTTTCCTCATCTATAAAAGGAGTTGGAGAAGGAAATCACCAACTACTCCATTATCTATGCAAAGAAAACCTTAAAATCGGATACAACTGAAAAGACTGAACAACAGCAAAAGGAGAAGAGAGAAGAACCAGGGAACAACTAGATATAATGACTACAATAATGTAAATGAAAACAATAACAAAAAGGCATTTCAAGGAAGATTAACTGCAAAGAACTACCTTGGAAGCTGGTGATGAGAAACTTGTCCTGTTTCTCACTAGAGAGATGTGATACAGATTCAGATTATATACACTCTCAAATGTTGCTTAAGCTGGTGGTTGTTATCAACAGACTGTGATTCATTGTCTTCCTTAGTGGCCAAGGAAAGTTGTTGGGGAAAGGGGAGAAGGATAAAAATTACAATGATATTAAAAAAAAAAGTTTTCATAATATTTTGAAAAAAGAAATTCAATCTGCAAATTAGTAATTTCTAAAATTTAATATAACAATTTTATGAATATGACTTCATATGTATAATCTATACTAAATTATCTACCTTCTCAATGAAGGGGAAGGACAGGGAAGAGAGAGAATTTAAAACTCAAAATTTTAAAAAATGAATGTTAAAATTCATTTTTATGTGTAACTGAGAAAAAATAATTAAAAATAAATGTGATCTATTATTCTCTACAAAAATTAATAATTTTATGACTAAAGTAAATTATAAAAAATGCGATATGTTCCTTGTGACCTGTAAAATGCATTACAAGAAATAGGTTTTATAAGTATTTTCATCTATTCTCCCCAAAGAAGTTCCTCTCAAAGCTATTTTCCTTATAGCTTAAGATTCTCTGGAAATGTTACCTTTCTGAGGCCAGGAGAAAGAATAAGCATTGTCAAAAGTTGGGGGAGAAATGTACATGGCATACTCTTGGGACAATAAGAACAGGAACTTATAAAGTGGATAATTTATATAAGAACCTAGGAATGATAGGTTTAGAAAAATAGGTTAGGGACAGACAGATTATGAGCTGGATGCTTGAAAATTTATCAAAGCTAGAAAATTTTATTGGGCCAAATCACTTTTTTTGGGGGGGGAGAGAGGATAGGAAGAAGGGATAGGAGCTATGGGTAAGGATGAAAGGAGGTGAGATAAGACACTGTCTGAACCCATTCAATGGTATTTATTGAACAGCCAAATCACATGGCTCTGAATCACTGAGAAGAGGAGGGGATGGAAAATAGTTTAAGGTCTGATACATTATCAATTTCCTTCTCTAACTGGACTACTAAATTATTAGATAGTTACAATGTGGCATACATTATATCTTGTATTTATCTAGTGTTTTCAGTTTTGCAAAGTGCTTTCCTATAGTGACCCTGTGTGGTATAATCATGTATATTTTGCACATAAGGAAATTGAGGCACAAATGAATTAAATGACTTATTAGAGATGGGACTAAACTTCAGATGGCCGATTCCAAAAAGCTGTTGTTCTTCAGTCAGTTCACTTAAGTTTGACTCTTTGTGACCCTTCTTGGAGTTTCTTGGCAAAGACAACGGACTGGTTTGTCATTTCTTTCTCCAATTCATTTGACAGATGAGGAAACTGAGGTACACAGAATTAAGTGACTTGCCATGAATCTTCCCGATAGAGCATTCTGCACTACCATTCCACAATCAACAAGCATCATTAAGTGCTTACTGTATGCTGAGCACTATGCTGAGCACTGGGGATACAAAGAAAAAGATAAAAAAATAGTCTCTGTTCTCAAGGAGCTTAGAGCCTAATACATTTCAGAAAGACATTTGATGAAGTTTTCCACAATATCCTCAAAAAAGAGGGAGCAAAGAGGAGAAAACAATAATGGAATAGGAATTCACTGCACTCCTAAAAATCTAAAGTGTTGATTAATGGATCTGTATCAATCTGGAAGTGTGAGTGCCAAATGTTCTGTCCTTGGTCCTGTAGTTTTTTGACATTTTTAGCAGTGACTTAGATGAAGACATAGATAGTATGGTTACAAAATTGTGAATAAGAAATTCACAGACAAAACCAATATATGAATTTATTTTGCTTGTCTATAATATTTTTTTTGTTCAAGAGAGAGTAATTTTTTTGTGGAAGGAAAAACTGTGGGGAATTAGTACTAATGAAGACAAAAAACAAAAATATAAGAAAAGAAAGAAAAATAATCAGTGAAACATTTTAAACAGAAAAAAAAACAAATAAAAAAGTGGAAAAAGATTCACAGACAAGCAGTGTATATACTATTATTTAATTGAATTTATACTTTAATTTTAAAAATTATTTTATTATTCTATTTGCATACTATTTGTTTTATACTTTATACTTTACATACATTATAAATTTAAAATATACTCTAAAAAGCTGCAAATAGTAGAGGTTCAAAGTATCATATACAATCTATTTAGCTTCCTCTTTGCATAGACAAAGATTAATTTTATTGTATATCAAGTTTCATAATGAAAAAGCATAGGAGAGATAGCTCTCTCAAATTGAATTACAGAAGCTCAATTTTAAAAAAGCTAGAATGATAGATTCATGGCTACATAACAGTTTACTTAAAAAAAAATGTTTCTTGACTTAACCTGGGGGTAGATTACAAATTCATGGGTGTGATATGGCAGCCTGCCCCCCCACTCTCCCCAGGGAATGTGGTATTGAGTTATTATAGAAGAGATAATAGAAGTAGTGCCCCGAATTCAAAAGTTATATTCCCATTGCATTCTGCCTTGGTTAGTCCATAATCAGAAAGAATATTTTCTTTGAATTTGAGAAACACAATTTAGGAAGGATGTTGAAAAGTTGGAGAGCACTCACAAGAAGGAGCCCAAAATGATGGGAGATAACCACATCAAAAAAGGATTAGGTGAAGGAACTGAGTCTATTAGCTTAGAGTCAAGAAGATTAAGACAGGATCCAGAATCCAGGCTTCAAGAACCAGAAATTGTCATGTTGATAAGGAATCAGACTTGTTTAGGATCACTCTAGAGGGTAAAACTAGAGAACATTTTTTTAAAAAATTAAAGTGAATTTTATGCATTTTGTTTTGAGACTTTCATTAGGCCTTTTAAGATAACCCTCTGAAATGATGTAATATCAGAGTAAAGAATCACTGTACTATTGATTCAAATCTTTCCTATTTCCCTTAATAAGACCTGATGAGGATCCCAGCAAATCGATAAATGGCAGCTAATACAGTTTCACTGGCACTGAGATGACCAAACAGGCACAAATGGACTAGTTCTCTTTGGCATTTGTATCTCATAAATGTTTCTTATTGCCATTTTCTATAACTAAGAAAGGAAATCACAGGAAACATTGCTCACTCATATAGTTTGCTATTGTCAAAAACCCAGCTTTAACAAGGGCAATAGTGAACCGAGTTTGAGACTTTATTTTGTATGTATAGTATTGCTTTAATCAATAATGAACCAAACTCTTCAAATTGGTTCTCAAACTGCCTGCTTATTTCCTGGAGGACTCCTTGTTATGAAACTTAAAAAGACATTAATTTTCATTGATTTCCCAAATGCACTAAGAGAAATTTTTAAATGATCAAGTAAATCTTTTTTTTTTTTTTTTAATTCATTTCATGGTCAATACATATATGAAGCAATTAACCTCCCACTGGGCTAAATAATGAGGCCATAATACATTACTTCAAAAGAATTACTTCTATAAGCAGGAGATGAAAAAGGGTGCTCCTCCCTTTATATTATCTTAAAGGTCCAGTTGACCATCTCTAAATTCCATTAACATCTCTGAAAATTTTAGGACTTGTATTCACGCTTTCACTTTAAGGAGAACAAGCTTATATCCTCTGTTGCACAATAAAAATCTGTTCTTTGTTAGGCTTGGCAAAAAACAGACCTTAAGTCTCACTGACGCCCTGCAGTTTCATACAATTCCCTCAATGTCTAATACCACCAGACTTTCAAGAAAAGGCACATAGCCTTTATAAGGCTTTCAATTTAGGGGTCAAGGGTAGTAAGGAAAGAGGAAGTTAAATTTAAATCCCTAGGTCAAGAGAGAAAATTATTCTAACTTCCTGGAGTTTTAAAGAATAACTCCACACAACATTCTGTAGGACAATGATGAATAGCAAAGCTAACAGGATACACTTATGACCTCAGGGATGCACCACACAACCAAGTGCTAAATAACATTAAGGTAGATTGTGTTTAGAGTGGAAAGTCTATTTAAAAATTATTATGACAGAATATAACAGCATAACATTTTTACTTTTGGCTTAACAAAAATTTTTATTTTGTTGTTTTATAGCAAATACTAAAATCCAAGAGACCCACATTTGAATCTGCCTGGTACCTGATGAGTTTCTTTGCTGTTTTCATATCACACCTTAGGAGTTCTTTTCCATAAGGATGAAAAAGCATTAAGAGGTTTGGTAGGAGCTTGTGAGATCAAGTAACAGTCAAAACTTAGACACCTCTGAGGAAAAACTGTGAAAATGCAATTTAGGAGAATGACTCTAGCCATTTGGTTCTGTGATGAAAGGAGGGATGAGGTGTCATGGAGAATGATAAATATTTGTACTACTGACTTCTTTAAGGGTAACAGAACAAATGTATTTTGGAGGGGGTGGTGAATGTGTTTGCTTTGAGAAGATTTACTTAAACTAGGATGTTTCTGCTATATTCAGAAACCTGTCCCCTGAGAATGCTGGCCCCAAAGCAAGGCAAGCCAAGAATTTAAAGTCATACATCATTCACAAAATTCTTTTGGCCTTTAGAAAATTCTGCTCACTCTTCTCATTATAAAGTATTATAAGGTCTAAAGATGATTTTACATCAACTGGACAGAGTTATGAAAATGACATGCAATGGAAAAAGGAATATGTAGAGAATAAAGAATAAGTAAGGAATTAAACTAAAATACTCATTTAATGTAGCTTTTAACACCAATAGGTAACTATAGACAAAGAATTTATTACCTAGGGACCAACCCAATGGTAGAAGGATGAATGGAGTTCCCTCAGAAGAGATCAAATGACAAAGGAAAAAAACACACAAGTCAGACTGTATCATTCATTACTTTTAAAAGGGCACTTACTGTTTCATCTCTAGAATCTTTATGAAAATGACCCATACAGTATGGTATCAAAGATTCTTGATGAAAACATAACAGTCTTTTGTGAATAATGATAGAAAGCAGACAAGATTTCACAGACTCAAAATTAACTGGTAATCACACAATTAACAAGGCAGTTAAGCAGTTCTGCAAACAGAGCCCTGGACCTGGAGTTAGGAAGAATTCAGTTAAAATCTGACTTGAGAAATGTAGTAGCTATGTAACCCTGGCCTATTTGCCTCATTTCCTCATCTGTAAAGTGAGCTGGAGAAGGAAATGGCAAACTACTCAGTATCTTTATCAAGAAAACCCCAAATGAGGTCACAAAGAGTCAGACAACTGAACCCACTGAACAAGAACATTTATAAATAGGCAAGAAAAGATTCTGGTGTGCTTAATTTGAACACTGATTCTGAAAAAGTATCTTAGTGGAGCAAATTGTAATTGCTTGGATGGAAGGAGTACATTTATTGATGAAACCACAGATACTTTGAAATATTGCACTAATTTAGCAGACTTTTTAAGGGTATGTTTAAATAACATCATTAGTGGAGCAATTTGCTGAATGAATCCTTTGGTCAAATAGAATTCATCAAAAATTGATCCAAACAGATATGTTTAAGAAGGAAACATACTTTTGGTTTAGTTTAATGACAGTAGGATTTTCATGGCCCAACAATTGCCACAAGAAAAAGTTTTTAAATATCATTATAGATTTTTATTTTAGTCCTAGAAATCATGATATTCTTCATGAAGCTTCCATTTTCTGAAAATTGCATCATCGGGAATGAGTTTAATTAGTGAAAATTTGCTTTTATTACAAACTTATAGCAATTGGGCTTTCATTAGAGTCTGAAATTAGGCATTTTATAGAATGTCCAGGTAATCAATATGTCAAAAAGTAGTAGGCCATGCAAGAAAGAAAAATATTTGACCCACTGTTGAGGCCTTCTAATGGACAAAAGTTGTCTTGAATAATACATGAAGCTGCCAGTACATATCCACCATCAGTATAATTTAGTCTTATGTGTCACTTACTATTTACAAAAGGTTGTCAATCATTTAATCAGTTAATCTTGAACACATTCCGAGGATTTTAAAAAAGTTTTATGCTATCATCTCCCTATTAGTGTTTGAATTGGAATTCAGATAGATCATTTTTTCTGTATGTTTTGTTTCCAGCATGAACAAGAACACAAAACAGATTCATATTCCTACTCTGCAATGTAAAATTTTTTTCTAACTCTTTCCTGTTTTACTTTTTCAATATTTTACCTTCTAATAAAGTTAGTGTAGAAACCCAGGAGTATATGTGTATCTCTTTAGGACTTGGTGTCATAAGGTTGTAAGATGTATAGATCCTTGAGAAAAGAGGCCCCTGGAGAGAAAGAGATTGGACTAATTTTATATATATTGACACAGATTAACGCAGGAATATGTTATCATAGTGACCTTCAATTTTGATTTGACAATGGAGAGATTGATGGGTCCAGAATTAGGAAGCCCCAAGTTCAAATCAAGCTTCAAACACTTAATATCACCCAGGATAAAACACGTGGCCTGCCAGCCTCAGTTTCCTCAACTGTAAAGTGGGGATGGTAACGGCATCTACCTTGCAGGGTTGTTGTGAAGATCAAATGAGATATTTGTAAAGTACTTAGCACAGTACTGGTTACACATAACCGGTTATTCCTTTCCCTTCTCTTACACCTGCTGCACCCTCTCTCCAGAATATATCTACAATTCTTAATCTAATAATATTTTTCTGAATATGTTGTAATTATTCCATTCCTCCACATAAAATAATTGTGTGTGTGTTTATAAGTCTTTCTCAGTTATGTTTGACTGTATATCCCTATTTGACAAATATCCTAGAATACTATTTCCTTCTGTAGCTTATTTTTCAGATGAGGAAACTAAGGCAAATCAGTTAAATAACTTGCCCGCAGGATCACATAGCTAAAGAAGTGTTTGAGGCTAGGTTTGAACTCATGCAGTTAAGTCCTCCTGACTCCATCCCAAAGCTCCACTCACTGTACTACCTAGCTGCCCTATATTAAAAGCTCCTTTAAGTTAGGGACTATTCTGCTTTAGCTTTGTAAGAGCAAAGCTTGCCACAAAACCCTGAATAGTTAGACTAAAGGGGATCATCCTAATGATTTTTAAAGTACTTTCCTGCTTTGAGTTATATGAAACTAACAGATATGAAAACAGATCCAGATATGAAACTAAAATTTCTTTTGCAAAGTTTCCGTCCAAAAATAACTAAGAATTGAATCTCAATCAGATACTTTCACATTAATTCCTAATACTCTCCCTCCCTAAACTGCCTTTTATTTATTTTATATTTATATACTTTTAAGGCAATTAGGTGGTACAGTGGATTAAAGTACTGGTTCAAATCCAGCCTCAGACACTTCCTAGCTCTGTAACCCTGGGCAAGATACTTAACCCTCTTTGCCTCATTTCTCCATTCTGTAATCATTCCAGTATTTTTGCCAAGAAAACCCCAAATGGGGTTACAGAGGGTCACATACAACTGAAACAACTGAAGAACAAAAACTTCTATGTAGACACATTGCCTTGTTGGGTAAATCAAAAGTTCATTCTTATCTTTGTCTATGAATATCTACTAAAGTACTTGGCACAAAGAAGGTGTTTAATAAATGTTTTTGTTTTTTTTAATTGACAGGACTGCTATTCATTTAGAAAATAAAAATGCTTGTTTTTTTCATTTTTGCGCTCTTTAGGGCACGAAAGGTCCTGTGGTTGGGCTAAATGACTGCTTATTTGAGAATATGAGGCTCAACATCTAGCGTATTCTCTAGATTAAATATTCACATTAAATTTCCAAATTAAACAAAATTAAGATTAAAAAAATTAAAATTAAAATTAATTATTCACCCAGTATCTAAACTGGCAGTTGTCAACAAAGATGCTCTGGTAAGATGTATTAACTCTTCTAGACCACTAGGGGACTATTGAGTATATTACAGCTTCATCGCCATTTAATGCACTGAGACAGTCATTTATTGAATGGTAATGAAGGAGTAATTTACTAAATGGTCCCTTAGTGACCTAAAAGTCACTAATTAAGTACCACTTACTCCACTATGGTACTAATTTATTAAATGGTAGTGAAGCAGTAATTTACTAAATGGTACCCTTGTGACCTGAGTCACTTCTTACAGCTTTTAAAGGTGCTCCGCTCACAAACAGGGAGGAACTTGGCTATTTCCAAATTTCTTGTGCTTTGACTACCTGTTCCATCTTACACAGGATATGACCTTCAACTATCCTTTAGGAATTATGTACGGCTACTAGGCAACTGATTAAGTTACTACTATCATCATATTGAAGGCTGGAAAGGACCTTGATGGCCATCTAGTACAATCCTCTTATATGGCTCCAAATCCAGTGCTCTTTCCACTGGATCATACTGCATAGAGACGTCTTTTCTTTCAACATGCCCCCTAATACCATCCCTTATACTCCAGCATTTTGTAGATGCCCTATAATATTCTGTAGCCCAAAGTAACCAAAGGATCAAGATCATACCTTAGCGCCATCTTTTTCACAAAGTCTTTTATGAGTCCCTCAACTTCTACTGATCTCTTCTCCCTTAAATCTTTTTAGGCAATTTCTAAACTCTCTAGTCAATCATATTCTAACATTTTCTCTCTCTCTCTCTCTCTCTCTCTCTCTCTCTCTCTCTCTCTCTCTCTCTCTCTCTCTCTCTCTCTCTCTCTCCTTCCCTCTCATTTCCCCCTCCTGTAAATATATGTCTACCTATATCTATATCTTCCTTCTTCCACTAAATTATAAGCCCCTTACAGGAAAGAATTGAGATGTTTTTCTTCTTTATCATAGCCATTTAATATCTATATATTTGTTAAACTGATTATTGGCTATTGATGACACCATTAAGGAAATAGTAAAAGACATCTCCTTACATTGGGAAGCGAATGTAAATTGTTAGCACTACTGTCTATCTACCCAGGTTACTTATACCTTTGGAAGCTAATAATTAATGTGCAACAAGAAAATGGTATTTACACACATATATTGTATCTAGGTTATATTGTAACACCTGTAAAATGTATGGGATTGCCTGCCATCGGGGGGAGGGAGTGGAGGGAGGGAGGGGATAATTTGGAAAAATGAATTAAAAAAAAAAAAAAGACATCTTCATCCTAGTGGAAGAAAGCTTTTATCAACACCTGATGAAAGCTGAGATTTAAGCTATTAGTTTAAATCTTGTTCTAGTTTTACACAGTTGGATGGTCTTTAAAAAAAACAAAACTCTAATTAAATGAATAGGACCAGGAGATCATTATATACTTCAACAACAATACTATATAATGATCAATTCTGATGGACGTGGTCCTCTTCAACAATGAAATGAACCAAATCAGTTCCAACAGAGTGGTAATGAACTGAACCAGCTAAAGAACTCTTAAGAGATGACTATGAACCACTACATAGAATTCCCAATCCCTCTCATTTTGTCTGCCTGCATTTTTGATTTCCTTCACAGGCTAATTGTACACTATTTCAAAGTCCGATTCTTTTTGTACAGCAAAACAACTGTTTGCACATGTATCATATATTGTATTTAATTTATACTTTAACATATTAACATGTATTGGTCAACCTGCCATCTGGGGCAGGGGAAGGAGGGGAAAAATTAGAACAAAAGGTTTGGCAACTGACAATGTTGTAAAATTACCCAAGCACATCTCTGGTAAATAAAAACTATTAAAATAAAAAAACTCTAATTACCAAATAATAATGATTAAACTTACTACAGTAAGCTGATGGGGTCTCAACAGATAAAGGGTTGAATTTAGAATCAAGAAGACCTAATGTCAAATCTGAACTTAGATATTTACTAGCTATGTAATCTTGAGTAAGTCACTTAATGGGGATAATACAAATCACCTTGTAGGGTTGTTGTAAGGATCAAATTGACATAATATTTTTAAATCTCTTTTCAAATCCTAATGAACAACCTAAATTCTAGTTATTAAGTTGTAAATAGTTGTTGCAGTTGTGAATACCACAAGGCTTTCTTCTAGGATTTCCTTTGTTCTTGTTAATCTAACTTTCTTCTTCACTTTCTTGGTCCTTGTCTATCATTCCTATCTCCATGCATTCTTCCAGATTATTTCACATTCCTGGAAATCAATCCTATTCTAAATAAAAGTCCATTAAAATAACATTTGCATGACCTCCCTCACAATATTTTTGTGAAGAAAATTATGTAAATCTCTGTATATGTAAGCTATTTTTTAAATTATCTGCCCAATGGACATTGGAAAGGGGATAATGGGCCTGAATTGGCTTTAATATATTATTAACCTCAAATTTCTAAGAAATGGACAGTACTGGGGTGTTATGTTCTCAAATGAACAACAATCTTGAATTGCCTAAGAGATGTCATCAGAGAGTGATATGACTGTGGGTATGAGGGGTGAATAATAAAAAGTTCATTATGTTGGTAGCTATATAATATCAAGAGACCCAGAAGAAGGATGACAATGTAGGTAGGAGGGCATGGCCAAGAGATTCATAGGAGAGACCCTGAATAGGTTGGAATCTTAAGATTACTGTATATAAATGTAGAAAGGTGCGAATCAAGTTTCAAGAGGATCAAATAAGATGATAAAAGTCATGGGTTCTGTGACCACAAAAATATGATAATCTATTTTATATAAGAAGTCATTTTCCTAGAATGAAATACAAAATATGTTTATCCTATGGTTTTTTTTAAACTGACATTCAAAATTAGTCACAGTTTCTTTAATTAGATATAAAAAACTTTCATTTACAAATGCAACTATGTCTTTGTTTATCTAATTCAATTCACAAACATTTTTAAGCAATTATTCTGGAGAAGGCACCTATTTACTAGTAAAAAAAAAGAAATAGGTAAAAAAATTTAAACAAATCATTTTTAAGACAAGAAGAGAGCACACCTAAAAGAAATCATTATAAAAAGAAAACTTTATATTTTTATAAATCTCTTTAAAGATTTTATATTTTAAATTCATGCATATAAATCTTTGTAAAGATTTTAGATTTTAAATTAATATAAAGTAAGTTTCTTAAAAGGAGATACATCTAATATAGAGGCTATTACTGTAGGATTCATGTATGCTTTGTACTTGTGTGGCAACGTTAAGGATGGATTTATCTAGGAGCAGGATACTCCAAAGCCTGGGAGAGGAATATGGTTTGCTGTGAGGACATTCACCTCATGGACCATGGTGCAACTTCTGCTGCTATGTCCCAGAGAGAAGGAATCTAAGCTCACCAGGATTTTAGAAGAACTTTTCTAAGGGGAGCTGGGGCACCTGGTCTGGGACAAGTAGTCTGGATATTTTTGTTCCCTCAATATCCTTCTTGGATTGCTGGGGTTAAGCTAGTACTAGCTCCTCCTAAATCAGAGCTTTATAAAAATTTACCATTTGAACAAATAAAACTGAACATCTCAATCCTGTTCAATACTATTCTAAATGCTACTATTATCAGCTGAGAGTTGGGATAAGGACTTTTGTCAGTGATTCTTCTAAGCTTTCTTGTCCATTAAATGTGCAGTGGACAGACAGGAAAACTGATATAAGTTTAATTATTATCTCAAGGTCACACAGCATCTTAGTGGCCAACATAAGATAGATTACGTGATGCAGTGTTGCCAGACCTGAGCTCACATATGACATTTACTTAATAGCTGGGAGACCCAAGCAACTTTCATTGCCTCAGTTTCCTTATCTTTAAAACAAGGAAATTAAAATATTTGCTATGAGTTTAATAATTATAAGACACTTAGCATAGTACCCAGCATATAATTTTTATATTATTTTTATGTGCCAAACATCCCATCCTGTAAACAACCTAAGAAATGGATCATACAGATATGCACAAGTGAATAAGCAGTCCTACTAGATCAATAATAATAGTTTACATTAGAATGTTTCTGTTTGGTTGATGAAGAGCATTTCTTTCAACAGTCTTGCAAGAGACAGGCAGACAATGCTGTAAAGTGATTGTGGATCCATTCCATCATTGGGAAATGCATGTAACCCTATAAGTGCCAGTTGCCCTCTGTCTCAGACACTGTAATTCTGTGAAGCTGTATGTAAAATCTACCACAAAAAAGCACAATAGTACAATATGAAGGGGTATGGATACACCACCATGGAAAAATACAAATCTGTGAGTTTATGGAAAGACACTGACAGAGAAAAATGCAACTCTCTAAAACAGAGGGCACATTCTATCATGGAGCCCCATGAGGCTCTGTGCTCATTTGGCCACAAAAGGATACAAAATGGTGATCTCATAGATAGATTGTAACAAAAACACAAATCCATAGGGTTGTAGATTCATTCTACCATGAAGAAATACAACTTGTGGAAGAACACAAACAGGGGGAGGCAGAAGTCATGGCCCAGATGAACAACACAACGTGCTCTGTTTGTGTCTGCAGTTTAAAAGAAATTGCTTATTTCATGCTTCATGTTTCAGCTTCTTTTAGATTAACAAAAGTGCTTGACTGTATAATGACTTTTGCCTCACCCTGTACATCTGGAGAACTAAGATTCAAACGAGGAATAAAAAAAGGACTAAAATAGATTGGAGAATTGGAGTGCAAAGGGAAAAACACAAAAGGGAATTCAAGCCATGATTGACAGAGATGGTAGGGTCAACAAATCATATCTAAATGAAATGTTATTCTACAACCTAAGCAGCCAATGGAGTAGAGAGGCAGGGATGGAGCTTTCTCAAGGCTGGGACTAGCCTGCTGAGAGAGGAGGGACTTCCAGCTGATCCATTCGCCAGGATTATTCATGTAAACAATGACAGCACAGCAAGGGATTTGGGGGGGAACTGTCCCAGTAGCAGCAACAGTGACTCATGTGGCTGAGCTCTCAGAGCTGGCTCTCTTTCTCTATGGAGGTTAAAAAAGCAAGGAAAAGGGACTTATAAAAATGAAACCTAAAAAAAAAAAAAAAAAAAAAAAAAAAAAAAAAAGAGGGTAGAGAGGAGGATAAAGAGAAAAAGCAATCAATCAGTCTTTATTGAGCACCTACTATGTGCCAGGGCTGCTAGTTAGGAAATGAGTCACTACTATGAATCGGAGTTCCTGAGTCAACATGACTCTTCTTGGATTAAGATATTTTCTTCTTTTTGGATCCCCAGCCCACTTTTTCCAGCCTCTTCTTCCATCCTCTCAACTCTTAATTATTCGCACTAATACTATTTTCTTAAGAAAGCCTGTTACAATCGTATAAGAAACCATAGATATTTTAGGGCAAGATTTTCCTTTTAACTTAGGCATCCTCTACGTTTTATAGGAAGGAAAACTAAGGCTGACAGAAGTGTAATGACAGTCCCAAGACCACACAGCAACTTAGTGGCCAAGACAAGACTAGAAACCAATTCTCCAGACTACCCCCCCATCTCCATTTCAATGCTCTGTGCCTCACCTTTACCATATTAAAAGCTATAGAAGCAAATGACAGTTTAGAAAAGGCTCTCCTCCACTTTGTTAAATGTTATAAATTACCATTATGATGCAGGGCCTTGGAAAGGCCTTGAGGGCCTGGGGGGGGAAAAAAAAAAAAAAAAGAAGCATATGGGAATGGAGAGCAATTGCTCAATGTGAATGTCCCAACCAATGGAGCCATAGAGATAACTGTCAACAGCTACAAATATGTAGATTTCTTTTTTATGTGTCTCCAGGGTCTAGAATAGTGTCTGACATAAAACAGGTGTTTGATAAGTGTTCTCAGAATCTCCTTACTGAATTGGCAGAATCAGAGAATAAGATGATATGTACCCCTAGCCATTTCTGTGTCAGGATTCCCACTTGGGAGTCTGGTAAAGTCTATGAACTACATCTCAGAATAATGTTTCTAAATGTATAAAATATGAAATATAAGACCAATTATATAGAAAGTTACTAAAATATATACATACCTTGTGTATGTGAATATGTAATATGTATGCATACACACTTGACACTCAAAAAAATTTCATAGGACTCAGATAAAGAATCTTTGTAATAAAAGTTTCTGCATTTGTTGGATAAATGATCAAAAATAGATTTAAAGACTGTATTTATAATATCTTTCACCTTATTGATAATGTGGAACATATGGTTGCAATTTTTTTTCTTAAAACTGTCTCAGCAGTTATAATTATTAACTGAAGGTCTATTGTGGAACCTTAAAATACATTTCATAAAGTTCAACCTGACTGAGACTATAAAGATTTTCATAATTCCAAAATGTTTCCACATGTGGTTGCCAGAAACTCTGAAATACATACATTTATAATATTTGCATCCTCTCCTATGGAGCTACTCAGGATATTCTGAGTACCCCATTTTAGAAAGGGCATTCACAAGCTGAAAGTTACCAGGCAGAGGAGGGTACTTCCTGAAGGAGAACTGTAGGATGGAACTCAGAATGTTTAATCTGGGAGAAAAAAAAGGCCATTTTGAAAGTATTTTAGGAGTAATTATATGGAGAAAGGATTAGAATTGATTCATTTTACTGAGAGGGAAGAGCCAGAGAATCACAGATGGGAGGAACCTTAAGAGTCTTTTCTCCTCCATTTGAAGATGGGGAAATGGGGCTCAAAGAGAAGAAAGTATTTGATCAAGAACAAAACAGGAAATAAGTGACTGAACTAAAGTGACTGAACTAAAATTCAAACTCCAGACCTTTGGCTCCAAATCCAGAACTCATTCCACCATGATAAATTCACTAAAAGCTATAGAAAGGCAGATTTCAATCTGTAACAACAGAAAGTTTCTCAATAAGTTGAGCTATCCAAAATACAATGGTGCCTTCTGAAAAATAAATCTTGTTCTCCTCAAGATTCTCTTTTTAATTAAAAAGGTGAAAAAATTAACATAATCAATTTTTAAAAAATGTTTTTAAATCATAGGATTATGTACCTAGAGCTAACAAGGACCTTTGAGGCCATCTAATTCAAACTTCTCAAATCTAGTTCTCTAGAAAAATCTAGTTTTCTTTCCACTGTGCCTTCCATGTCTTCTATAATAATAATATGCATTTTCTGAAACCATTAAATATCACTGTGTCTTGGTATTATTCAATGCCTGCTTTTATTCAACTTGGAATATTTTACAGACATCGTCACAACATCCCTACAAAGTCAATAGAGTTTATTATAAAAGTTCATACAACATGAGAACTTGGCTTGGTTACTCAAAAGCTCAATCCTAAAGTAGTTATTAAAATTAATTTTTAACTATCATACAAATGGTGAAGTGCTTTAATAAGCAGTCTACTGCCTACCTGTGACACATTTACTCTGTCCAAAGGCTACTTTTTCCACCCTCAGGAGCAAGTTAGTTTTCTCATCTATAAAATGATGGGGATGAACAGAGTGGTCACAAAGATCCCTTCCAACTCTAAGATTCCAGGTCTCTTAGCATAATAATGCCAGGAACTGTCAAGTGCTAAAAAAAATAATAATTCTTGTTCTTTTTAGATCAGCACTAAGAGCTACATTTAAAATGCTCTTTAAAGACCAGCTCTCTTCACTACAACAAGTGAACTGAAAAGATGGCAATTTTCCAGTGGTCAAAGGTAAGTACAAAACCACTCTGAATAATTCAGGTTTTTAAAAAATCCACTAATGGCTTTGGAATAGACTTGGCTTGATTCCTTTCTTATACTTTGAATGGGCTCCGCCATGTAGCATGGCCTAGTAGGAGTTAGTCCTGCTTTAGATAAGGACAGGGACATAAGGCTATATATGTCTGGAAAGGTCCAAGTAAAGAAGAGGTATGGAAGGCAATGGGCAGGAACTGAGTACAGTGAGAGTGATAGATTTATAGAACTTGAGTTTGAATTCTAGCTTTTTCCACCATGCCCAAGTAACCTTCTTCTTACCCTGGAAATTTAATATGTCCTCTAACCAATTAACCTTCTTAGCTTGAAAGTTCACTATGTCCCTGCAGCCTCTAATTAATCTGCTCCTTCTAGCAGTTTCCCAGGTTGATCATGTCCTCATGTACCTTTTTACCTCACCTGCCCAGATTTTCATTCATCTTTTAAGTATTTCTTCTTCCCCACTTAAAATGTAAGCTCCCTGAAAGCAGGTCTGTCTTTTTCCTCCCATTGGTATTTGTATTCTCAGCATTAAAAGAGTACCTTAGTACCTATTATATACTTAACAAACTCTCTTGTTTGTTGACTTTTGAAAATTTACGACTATTCACTAAGACATTCTCCCTCAGCCCTCCATTTTCTCATTTCATGTAGCTTGGAAGTCTTTTCCCACTTTTTCTCTACTTACTCCAATCTTGGATGATGAGGTAGCCCATTTTCTTTCCAAGATCAATCCTTCTGCATATACTCTTAGGTTCTGTCTTCTTGATGATCATCTTCTTGAGTGATTTTTCCCACAATCATTATAATGTTCTCTCTAATTTTCAATCTCTCCCTTCTACCATTTCCCTCTTTGGTGCCTAAAATTATATTCAACTATCCTCCATTCCTAGAAAAGTCTTACTTCATTCTACCAGATGCCTAAATGAAGTGCTTCCACTCCTCCTTTCACAATGCTCTAAATTCTTTCCAGTTTGGCTTCCAATTTCATCATTCAACTAGAACTGTTCCCTTTCAAAAGGTAATAGACTTTTCCCAATCCTTGTCATTCCTTACCTCTCTACAATAGCTGACAAATGGAGTCCCTGTTCTCCTCTAAGATACTTTCATCAACTACTCATCTATTTATCTTACCATCTTTCAATCACCTTTGCTAGATCTTCATCCATGGAATACTTATAAATCGTGGAAGTCCAATCCTGAGAATCTTTTTGTCTCACTACCATTTTGTCTCCCTAGTTGATGATCTCATCAAATCCTAAAAATCCAATGAGCCTTTCAGTGGAAATGATTTCTAGATCTAGATACTGTATCTCTCTAATCTCTTTCCAGAGTTTCACATCACTAAATGTCTTTTGGACATTTGGAACTGAATATTCCTGAGGCATCTTATGCTGAAAATGTTCAAAACTGAACTTAATATCTTTCCGCCCAAATTCTCTTCTCTTACTCAACTTTCTCATTACTATCAAAAATCCCATCATTCTTCCAGTCACAAAGGCTCACAACATTAGGGTTATCCTTGACTCCTTGCCCTCCATTTTACATGTCCAATCTATTGCCAAATCTTGTCATTTCTACTCCCCAAACATCTCTAATATAAGTCTCCTTTTCTTCACTCCCACAACAAACCCTCTATTTCAGATCATCATCAACTGAATTAAGACAAGGGTCTTTTAACTGCTCTCCTTGCCAAGATTCTCCCCCACTACAATACATCCTCTACCCAGTTGTCAAAGAAATCTCCTTAAAAGGGACCTTCCACCTCCAATTCAATAAATGCCAGCAACTCCCCATTACTTCTAGGATCAAATATAAATTCTTAGCTCTTCCAACTTCTCTAATCTTATAACATTTTTATCCTATGCATTCTATGATCTGGTTATATTGGCTTCCTTGCTGTTCCAGGAGCAGAGCACTCCAACTCCTGATTCTGCCTTTAGATTGTTCTCTATTCCTGGAACTCTCCCTTCTCACCTCCTGCTTTTAGTCTCCCTGACATCTTCAGCCCAAATTCCATTTTGTTTAAGAGACCATTGCCAATCTCCTCACATGTTCGTGCTTTACCTTCTGAAATTATTTCCAAATATTCAGTATCTATCTTGTTTATACACAGTTATCTACATGTTGTCTCCTTCATTCAAATGTGAGCTCCTTAAGGATAAAAAGATTGTTTTGCCTTTCTTTGTATTCACATAGTTTAGCACAGTGCTTGGCACATGGAAATGCTTAATAAATGTTTATTGGATGATTTGTATGATTTATGGCAAGATATTTCATTTTTCTGGGTATCAGTTTCCTTATCTGTAAAATGAAAGGAGCTAAATGAAATGCTCATAAAAGTCCCTTTTTTGTTGTTCAGTCATGTTAGTCATACCTAACTAGACAGGTTTGTCATTTCCTTTTCTAGGACATTTTACAGATAAGGAAACTTAGGCAAACAGAGTTGAAGTGACTTACCTAGAGTTACACAGCTATTAAGTACCTAAAGCAAGATTTGAACTCAAAGGATGAGCCTTTCTGATTACAGGCCCTACTTCTAAGGTCCTTTTCATCTTTATACTTATGAGACATATATACTTGAATTACTACTCCCTTTAGCCTTCTTTTATTCTCCTCTCAAGATGTAAACACAGATTCTACAAGCTAACAATAATCAGTTCTTAATCTTATCACTCCTTTCGTTTATTGGGTTTTCTCTGGTACATTTGCCATCTCTATAAAATGGGCAGAGCTGTACCCTACCAGACTTTATGGAGAGCTGAATCAATAAGGCCTGCCAGGGAAGAAGAAGGTGGGGGAGGGAGACGAGAGAATAATATCATAGGAAAAAGGCATGCTTGATTTCATCCCATTTCCTGCAATCAAACACTGCATTGTTAAACTGATAATTAAACCAAAAACAAACTCGATTTTAAAAACAATGTAAGGCTCAGTTGCTAATGGAGAACTATTTTCTGAAAACAAATCCATATATGGTAGACATTTTTCATTTGTTATTATGAAAACACCAAGCATAAGACTCCAAAGCAACTTGTGGCCTGCAAGATAAAGCAAGAGGCATTTTCCTTCCCATGAGGGCATAATAAGGACACATTACCTCTTGTACTGCCTCATCTAGGAAGTCTGGCTTTTAAAACATAGGAATATGAGTTGGGGGCCAAATATTTGGTGGAGGAGAGGGAGGAATCTAAATTCTCACCTACCAGAATTAGTAGTAGAAGTAGAAGCACTAGTAGTAGTAGTAGAAGCAGTAGAAGCACTGATAACCTTTAAAAGGACTAGGTAAAGGTAATTTAAGGTAAAGGTTGTACACAAGAAAAAGCCAAAGATTACATTTGACTATCTGTCCTCTCTTCCTATATACCTGGTATCCAAACACATAAGAAAAGAAATTCTCAGAATAACACCAGAATATACCTTCATATGCAGTGGGGTTTTTTTTAAAGTAATTTATGGAATAAAACAAACATTTCCATAACATAGTATAAAAAAGAAAAATGATTGCACATAAAACTACAAATCTATTACATACAACTTGCTATTTCTTTAATATATATAACATTATTGTGTAAATTTCTTCTTGATTTTCTTCCCTCCCTTCTCTCTCCCAATACCATTCCCTTCAGGCCCTAGAGATGATATGTGTTAGTGTGTGTGTGTGTGTGTGTGTGTGTATAATTCTTTCTCTGGATACAGATAGTATCTTCCTTTATAGGTCCTTTGTGGTTAATTTGTGTATTTATTGTGTTTATCTTCAGTGAACAGTCTTGTGAACCATGCTGGAGGGGCTGGCACAGTTGATCTATGGCATTGACTTGCCAAATAAACCTGTCATTACTGCATCCTTCCAATCTTCTTCTGTCCACTGTCTTCCTCACATTCACTCCCTTCTATTTCTTTCCTTTGTTCCTCACTCTCATTTCTCTGTTTCAACACATATTCTCTCCTAGTCCCTTTCTTCACCCTCTCATTTGTTAAACAAACATTTATAAATGTACATAAAGAGCTATCCTAGGGGTGAAATATATGATAATTTATTCTCTAAAGGTGGATGGAAGATATAAACACTGAGGCAAACATGTTAATTACCATGTTAAAGCAGTGGCATAAAATTTAAATAGGAAGAGATCCATATTCATTTAGAAAACCACAAATTAACATTATCTAAATTGTATTATATTTTTATTTATTTTGTTGAACATTTTCCAACCATGTTTTAATCTGGTTCTGGCAGCACTCTGGATTTTGGGGATCTGGAAGCCCAAGTTTCACTTTTGTACATTAGAAAATTGAAGTGATACATTAGAAAATTATATTAAAATAGATATATCAAAGAGAAAAAGAGAGAGAGAGAGAGAGAGAGAGAGAGAGAGAGAGAGAGAGAGAGAGAAGAGAAGAAAAATTATCCTGTGTTGTAGGTGATAAAAAGGACAAAGGCTAAGAGAGATCCTTATCCTCCACCTAAATAAATCCCATTTTGCATTCTTGATCTCTTTCTGCCTCTCAGTTAAGATTTTGTAGTCTCTCCTTGAAGTGTTTCTTGGCACTCTGAAGCTAACCCTATGTAAGAATCCAAGGATACAAGGATATGTTTAAAATGCTTTTCACACATAAAAATGATAGAAATGTTAACTAATAATGACAATAATGATAATGACAGTACCCATAAATATAAAAGTGAGTCCTTGACTTATGTCCACATATTCCACATATATGTGTGTGTGTGTGTGTGTGTGTGTGTGTACACACATATATATGAATTGCTACTTAAGTATGTTCTGCATACACAGTTTTTAATCACAAGAATTATTAGAAAGGAAGAATATAAGTATTATTAAGCACCTACTATGTGCCAGGCACTGTATTTAAGTGCTTTACAAATATTATCAAATTTCATCCTCACAATAACCCTGGAAGACAAGTGTAATTATTATCTCTATTTTGGGATGGGTGAAAAAACTTTAGGTTACAGTTGAAAGAACTGAGGGAGAGAGAAGGGTAAGGGACATGCCTAGAATCACATAACTGTAAGTGCCTAAGGTTGGATTTTAACCCATCTGCCTGTTAGGAGTTCCTTCCTTACCTAGCTACCACTGCTTTGGTCTTCAATTCAATTCAACAAATATTGAACTCTCCTTATAAAATTATAACAAACATTTATTAAGTACTTACCACATGCAAGGCACTTACAGAAACACAAAAGAAAACACTCCTACTTCTCAAAGAGCTTATATTACACAAGGAAGGGGAAGAAGATATAATATGTACAAAGATATACAAATACAGTATACATTTCAAGAAAGGATTAACTTAATAACTGAAAGATCAAGAAAGGTCTCAAGTCAGTGGCAACTAAGGAAGAACTAAAGATTCCTCCAAGGGGAAGAGGAGGGAGTGCATTTTGGAGATGGAGGATCACAAATACAGAGGTATGGAAACAGGAGATGCAAAGGGGAAACAGTAAGCCACTGTGACTGAAATGGAGAGGATGAGAAGAAGCTTGTGATACAATGATAAAAAATAAACTTTCAGAGGTAAGGTCAAGAGAAACACCTTTAGAATTTTATTCAATTAACTCAATAAAGAATTAATAAGTACCTACTAGTGTGTATGGATCACTGCATTAATCTAAGGACAAAGCAAAGTTCAGGCAAGACTCAGGTCCCTATTATGGAAAAGCTTACCATCTAAGAGATAGATAAGCTATAACCCTGAATAATGGGCTAAGAAGATTTAACTTGACTTAATAGGCAATAGGGAGATAACTGATATAACCAGGTTTAGATTTAGCAGGCAACATCCCTAATTTTCCTTCATTAGTTCTCAGTCTCTGCCCCTCTCCCTTCCTTTTCCTGTGATTCAATTTGGGGAGAGGAAAAAAGACTATCTCTTCATATGGTTGTATGTTGTTCCTTTAAAAATGAGGCAGGTTGGGCAGCTAGGTGGTGTAGTGGACAGAGCACCAGCCCTGAAGTCAGGAGTTCCTGAGTTCAAATCTGCCCTCAGACACTTTACAATTCTTAGCTGTGTGACCCTGGGCAAGTCACTTAACCCCAATTGCCTCAGGGGAAAAAAAAGTGAGGTAAGTGACCTTACACCCACTCTCACTCAAATCCAAGATACTTGGCAAGTCATATCATCGCCTCCCTGATATCATGGTCATCTTGGAAAATGAAGGACAGATTCTTTTTATACATCAAATAACTTGTATGTATATGTATATGTATATGTATATGTATATGTATATGTATATGTATATGTATATGTATATATAGTGTTTAACTTATACTTTAACATATTTAACATGTACTGGTCAACCTGCCATCTCGGGGAGGGGTTGAGGGGAAGGAGGGGAAAAGTTGGAACAGAAGGTTTTGCAATTGTCAATGCTGAAAAATTACCCATGTATATATTTTGTCAATAAAAAGCTATAATAAAAAAAAAGAAAATGAAGGACAAAAAATAATACTAGGCATATCCCAAAGAAATACTAAAGAGCGGAAAGAGACATATATGTGCCAAAATGTTTGTGGCAGCTCTTTTTGTTGTAGCTAGAAACTGGAGGATGAATGGATGTCCATCAGTTGGAGAATGGTTGGGTAAATTGTGGTATATGAAGGTTATGGAATATTATTGCTCGGTAAGAAATGACCAGCAGGAGGAATATAGAGAGGCCTGGAGAGACTTAAATCAACTGATGCTGAGTGAAATGAGCAGAACCAGAAGATCACTGTACACTTCAACAACAATGCTGTATGAGGATGTATTCTGATGGAAGTGGAAATCTTCAACATAAAGAAGATCCAACTCACTTCCAGTTGATCAATGATGGACAGAGGTAGCTGCACCCAGAGAAGAAACACTGGGAGGGGAATGAAAATTGTTAGCACTAATATCTGTCTGCCCAGGTTGCATGTACCTTCGGATTCTAATGTTTATTGTGCAACAAGAAAGTGATATTCGCACACATGTATTGTACCTAGACTATATTGTAACACATGTAAAATGTATGGTATTGCCTGTCATCGGGGGGAGGGAATAGAGGGAGGAGGGGTAAATTGGAAAAATGAATACAAGGGATAATATTATAAAATATATATATATATATATATATATATAAAATAAAAAAAAAATAATACTAGGCAAAGTCAAAAGCATACAGTGACTATAATGGTGTCTCTCAGATTTCAGAAAAGGCAAAAGAAGACTCTTATACATTTCAAAGGGGGTAGCTCTATACTGGATCTGGTGCAGTGAAGACCCCAGCTCAAATCCAGCCTCAGATAGTTACTAGCTGTCATCCTAGGCATGATACTTAATATCTATTTGTCTCAATTTCCTCAACTGTAAAATGGTGATCACAACAGCACCTACCTCCCAGCCTTGTTGTGTGGATCAGAAAAGATGATAATTGTAAAGTACATAGCACAGTACTTGGCACACAACAGGTACTTAATAAGTGCTTATTTCCTTCCTTCCTCCTTTCCCATTGTCTGACAGATATGGGAGTGAGGAGGGGATGGGATGCCAACTCCAATCCCACCACCACTCCAGGAAAGGGAAAAGGAGGAACAGAGAGAATTGTGTACCAGGAATTCCACAGTCCTGGTAAATTGGGTCGCAGCCTAGGACTCTACGTTAAGGGACACCAACAAAGGTAAATAGTAAGGATGCTAATGTTCACTTTGTTCAGGGTGTAGTATGGTCAAGTAGAAAGAGAGGTAGATTTGGGGGGATCAGAGGACCATGGTTCAAAGTCAGCAACTAGACTTGGGATACTGGGCAAATCACTTGGGCTCTCTGTATCAGTTTCCCTATCTGCCAGATGAGGGGTGGTGACCTCTTAGATCCTCTTCATTCTAAATCTATAATGCTATTATATCCTTCCTTCTTGTTAATGTGTGTGTGTGTGTGTGTGTGTGTGTGTGTGTGTGTGTGTGTGTGTGTGTAGGGGTTGTTAACAATGCTTAGAACGGACCACAGATTTCAAGTTGAGATTCTGAATGTATTTTTAAATAGAAACATTGATGTGAGTTTCAATGGGCTTATAAATAGTACAATACTAGTTCAACCAACAAAATGTTGTACCCAGCAGCAAGAAGATTATATGATGGTCAACTCTGATGGACTTTGCTCTTTTTAACACCCTCCCCGTTCCAATACTTGTGAAAGAGAGAATCATCTGCATCTAGAGATAGGACTATGAGCACTGAATGTGGTCACAACATAGCATTTTCACTCTTTGTCTTGTGCCACAGTTCTCTTTTGTTATCCTGACTCAGTTTCCCTAAATTGTCCTGCCTTGGTTTATAATTGTCTGCTCAATTCTACAAAACCACCCCTCCCTCTTAATCATCAGAATATTTGATAAGGATAAAATATCATATTTTCGAATATCAGAATGCCTCTCCCCATCCCAAGCTATCAGAATATCAGATACAGTCTTATCAAGATGCCTCTCCCCATCTCTGGGGTTCTTCCCTCCATTATTCCATCCCCATCTCCAGTGGCTCCCCCACCCTGTCAGAGTCCAGTTCTGCTCTTAGCACTCTGACTCTGCCCCTATCTCAGACTACCCCCAGTATCTGTCATTGAGAACTCACATTGTTGCTGGATTCTTGGAGACCATAGTCTCATTTAGCTCTGGGACCAAACCATTTAGTCCCAGTATATCTCTCCCTTTCAAATAAAATATTAAATACTCTAATCTCTATCTTGCCTCAGTTTCTCCAGCATTACATTTGTTGTTGTTTCCTTGCTTTTTGTTTTCTTTCTCATTTTTTTCCCTTTTGATCTGATTTTTCTTGCACAGTATGATAAATGTGGAAATAGGTATAGAAGAATTGCATGTGTTTAACATATATTGGATTACTTGCTATCTAGGGGAAAGTGCGGTGGGGGGGAGAGGGAAAAAAATTGGAACACAAGGTTTTGCAAGGGTAGATGTTGAAAACTATCTGCATATATTTTGAAAATAAAAACTATTATTAAAAAACAATACTAGTTCAAAAGGCTTTTGGGGGCTGGCTTAAGATCCTAGCTATTTCATATCACAGTATAATAAAAAATATGTCCTAACTGATTTCGGAAAACCCTGGAAAGACTTCATGATCTGATTCTAAGTGAAGTGAGCATAACAAAAAGAGCATTGTATACAGAAACAACTAGATTATGTGATGATCAGCTGTGATGGACTTGGCTCTTTTCAGCATTGAGTTGATTCAAGGCAATTTCAGTAGAGTTATGATGGAAAGTGCCATCTGCATCCAGAAAGAGAACTATAGAGACTGAATATTTATCAAAGCATAGTATTTTCATCTTTGCTATTCTTGTTGTTTGCTTGCTTGTTTTTTTTCCTTTCTTGTTTTTTTTTCCCTTTTGATCTGATTTTTCTTGCACAGCATGATGAATATAGAAATATATTTACAAGGATTACACATGTTTAATCTATATCAGATTTCTTGCTGTCTTGGGAAAGGAGAAGGGGAGAGGAAAGGGAGAAAAATTTGGAACACAAGGTTTTACAAAAATGAATGTTGAAAACTATCTTTGAATGTATTTGGAAAAATAAAATGCTATTAAAAACTTTTAAAATGTCCTGTGTTTCAGTAAAATATTTAAACTGGAAAGTAATCTGCTATTATATTTGGGGATTCTTTGCTCACCTCTGTACATAAATTGAATATACATTTAATGGGCTCCTATTCTGAAAATGGTCTAGGGTCATTTGGGGACAGAGTAACATAGCAGGACCTGGTTCATATCCTGCTTTGGTCACTCCTGTGTAACTGAGCAAAGTCAAAGGGTCTCATTTTCCTTACTTAAAAATTGAAGAAACTGGACTGGACAGCCTTTCTTCTGCTTCTGATCTGTGGTCTATAGTGTCTATCTATGGATTTTTTTTTGTTGTTGTTCAGTTGTTCAGTCTCTACAAGACCCCATTTAGAGTTTTATTTACAGAGATACTGGAATGGTTTGTCATTTCCTTTTCCAGCTCATTTTATAGATGAGAAACTGAAGCAAACAAGATTAAGTGACTGACCCAGGATCACATAACTAGGAATTGTCTGAGACTTGAAGTCAAGAAGATGAGTTTTCCTGACTCTAAACCTGGTACTCTACCCACTGCATCATCTGGCTCCCCTATGATTTAGAGGATGCTGCCTGGAAAAACGATTTCCACTTCCGCTGACTCTTACCTCAGAGACAAAGGCTCAACATCTCGCAAGTATCTTTTCATGGGATTCATTTTTCTGTTTCTTCTCCTTACTAGAACACCAACAATTTCAATTTCTCATGCAGTTCTGTGATTACGCCAATGACACAGTTAACTGCTTTGAAATAGCCAATTTGGCCAAATTGATAATAGGGCTGATCAGCCTATAAAACACATAGTTCTGCCTATAAAGAGCAATGAAAATAAGGGTACATGTGTATTCAAACATATACTTTAAAAAACCTACATTTTTTATTTTTCCTCCCACTCAATATATAAGCTAACTTATAAACTACTGCTAATTACCATGTAAGTCACTCCTAATCTGTGCCCCTTTTTTTAATTAACAAGAGTGCTTTTAAATATACAGTAATTGTTTAAGGGAAGAAAGAGTGAATTATAAAGATTTAAAACCGAAGTTATCAGTGAAATGATTAACTCCTCTATTCTCACTCAACTACCATTTTAGGGAGTCATATTAAGTTTAGCTTGAGCAGCTATATAATGAAGTTTCCTTCAAAAAGGAGACCAGGATCTAGTCTTCAGCTGTTCCCATTCAACCTGACCTTTTATTTCTTTAAAAGTGAATCAAAGCATCTTTATGCATGAGTGTGCAAGCAGACTAAGAGTTGCAAATTAACCCCTGCTCTTTCAGAATGGCCCAGTCCATCTGTCATTTCACAGCAGGAGAACAATAGCACCAATGACACAGACACAACCCCAATATAGCCGGGTTACTGCCGTCTACTGCCAGCTGCTGCTAAGACAACACAGATGTTTGTATTTCACAATAGAATCACTTTCCACTTTGCAGCAATTTTCCCTTATCTACTTGGTGCAGTAATTACTTGCTCTTATAATAAGTCCTTAAAAACAAAAGCAGGTGTAGTCAGAAATGACCAGAATTTTGCAGCAGCAAGTGAATATCCCAAGACATAGTTTTACATTCAATGGGATTCAGTGGTCAAACGACCATATTTGCAAGCTATTACCTTCATTTTTTGGGATCCTCTTGAAGAGTCCATTTTTAAAAATCTCTTCAACCATTATTTGTAATTCTGCTTTCCTCTCCAGAGTATTAATGGAAAGAGGCATGATTTGGATTGGGGAGATCTGAGAACATTGTCTGGTTTTTCTCTTTGACCTTTCTGGGCCCCAGGTTCTTTGTATGAAAAATGAGGATAATACCGGGACTCCAGACTTAGCAAGCCATAGTGAGCCAAATGGTTCTGTAAACTTTAGAGCATTACATCACTGGCAGCTATTATTCTGAGGAAGCAGCATAGCACCATAGAAAGAACATTTATCTTAGAAAGTCATAGAAAGAACCTCAGAGGTTTTGAGTTCAAATTCTACCTCTAAAGCAAACAATTTATGTGACCCTGTGTAGTTCATTTAATTTAGTTTCATTTAATTAAAGGAAGGAGCTAGACTAGATGGTCTTTAAGCTCTCCTAAAACTTTAACTCTATAATCCTCTTAAAACTAAGGTTTCAAAGGTACCAATGAAAGGCAAAATCACAATTCTCTTAGTGAAAAAAAGTCACATTTCTAGGTTGATGAAAATATTAGTACAGAATTGTTCAACTTGTTGGACATGTTAGTTATGGAATGTAATTTTTTTAATTGAATTATTTCCTCCTCTCTCTTTGCTCCCCAAAATCAGAAATGAGTGTTTCCATTTGGAACTTTAATTAGACTTTTTAAAATCTCTCTTGATTTTTAAGACTCTTATTTTGTATCATATTTTTTGCATTTTATTTCAGAGATACATAGAAATCATTTTAAAATAAAAAATTTGATTTTGTTCATTTTTACTGAGCAGGGTTATGCTCTGGAATGGCATTTTAGCTCCTAACCTTCCAAGAAGGCACTTTTAACACAAAGGATATCTTCCCTATTTGGGTGGAGTTTCCTCTAGTAAAATACGTGTTTTCTAATAAGTTGCACCACAGGGTTAAATTTAATTTTTAAGTGCCCATTAATTTTAAATCATGTCAAAATACAAGCTCTGGAACTCCTTTGATCCTGAAAGTGAAGGAAGTCTCATGGAAATGCCAGTTTATGGAATCAGCATGTGATGAAGAGAAAAGAATAAGCATTGGACACAAGAGTACCAGGAAATTCAGTCATTAAAAAGTTTTGAATCAATTCATAGTGGTGCCTCAGGGTGCTTAAGACTCCTCCCCATCTTTAGAGGATGATGCCATGGGTTTGAAAATGTTAAATCGGATTGTACACACTTTTCTGCTCCTTGGGAGAGAAAACTCAAGAAGATCAGCCATACTGAGAAATGATGAGATCCCACTAGACAACCCGCATTTTAGTGAAGGTTCTTTGGAAAAACCCTAAAAAAATCCTGTCAGTAGATTATAGTCCCTAACAGGAAAAAAAAAATAAACCCAGAAATATAGTTAGTTACCTAATAATTCTCTCAAAATAGCCAATAATGTCTCTCCACTGTTTCTTAATTAGTGAAATATTTAAACTGCAGGACCATTGGATAGAATTCAGTTGCTTTTGTTTAATCATTAACATTTGCAGGCAACAAAAAACAACAAATGTCTTAAATTCATAACTAGCTAGTGCTGTTTATGATTAGACCACTCTGAGGTAGAATCTTGCCAATGAAAAGTTTACGGGGTAATGGATGGTGGTACTTGGGTCCTGGAATATGAATGGGGTCATGTAGTGGCAGTTGGTATGAACCAGGAAGGAGATGACTGGCCTTTTTGATAGAAAGAATTTACATCTAGGGCCAGTGGCTCCCTACCTTTTTTGGGTCATAGGCCCCTTTGCTAATCTGATAGAATCTATGGGACTTCTCAGAACAATGTTTTTAAGTGCATAAATAAATACAAAAGATTACAAAGGAAATAAATTATTTGTGATATATTTGTTAAGTTAATTTTTTAAAAATGCAAATTTGTGATCCCTAGGTTTAGGTACTAAAAATACTTGTTAAATAAGCAGAAGCATTGAGATGGCCAAAGCTTTTGGTCATAGAACAGGAAAATAGAAAGAAAAAAATATATAAGAATTTGGAGATAGTCTAGTGAAAGATTACTTTGAATGCCTTGTGCATGAGAGAGAAATGCCCTTCTCCCCTTTATTTATTTTTATGATTCTCACAAGAGTCACCTTAATATTGTCAATGAAAGTGATTTTCCTTGAAATAATCCTTTCAGAATAAAGAAATCATTTGTGCAAACCAGCCTCCTTCAGTCTTAACAGATTCACTTCAACTAGCATCTCTCAAGCCTCTACTCAATAAAAAGCCATATGGCTAGGACTAGGCACAGGGTGCAAAATATAACACATAGTATCTACCCTCACCGAACTTACAATCTAGTAATAAAAGCATGCTGAATTAAATTGAATTGAATTAAATTAAGAAATAAGGCATATTAATATATAATGCATTACACAAAATCAGAATCTGAAAAGTATCCAGCATACAAACAAATGTTTAATCAAGTCCCAAGAGGAAACAATCATTCCTGATTGGGGAGATCCAAGAGAGAGGAAAAGGCATTCTTGACTGGATCTTGAAAAATGGGTAAACTTTCAACAGCTAGGAATATTGGAAGATTCAAGGGGAAGTCAAAATCAAAGGAATCATATGTGTAAGGACAAAGCAGGAAAGTACCACATGTACTTAAAAGGGATGTTAAGCCATTTAGTTTGGTTGGCACATTGTTGACTGGAAAGGTAAAGTGATCAGATTATAAAGGGCTTCAAAAACCAGGTTAAGAAATTAGGATGTTATTGAACAGGCTTTAGGGAGCTGGCAAAGGCTCTTGTGGAGAGGGGTGAAATGGGCAGATCTGTGTGTAAGATAAATTATCTTGGCAGCAATGTAAAAGTTAGATGGAGGGAGAAAACTGTAAATTCAGGAAGATCTAATGGTCTTTCAGGCAGGTAATTGAGGGCAATTTCTAGGGACTTGGGTGTGGGTAGTGAGCAGGGGTGACAATAAGAATCAGAAGTAGTGGGATGGTGACATACTGGGAAGGTAGAATTGACAGATTTTGTTAAAGTTTAACAATGGCTTTAGAGTGATAAATAAATGGCTCCAAGTCCATGGAAACAGGATAGCTTCACAGTTCAACATATTCAAGTTCAATTCTTTTCAAAAGAAAATTATTTTGAAATTTCCATTAGCTTTCTTGCCACCACCACTGAAACTATAGATTCTCCTCCCATCTCAGCCTCCAAAAAGAAGAATGAAAGGTAGCTGTTGGGTTAGGGTTAAGAAATCCTTCATTAATAACAAAAGAACCCAGAAGATGTATCTTTCCTACAGCTGCTGCATTTCTGTAAACATGTTTAGGAGGCTCTGAAGAAAATTATAGGAGGGAAAAGGTATTAAACTGAAGCACTAGAGCCATTGTGCTGACCTTTTTATTATATGCCTGTGATACCTGGACAGTATACCTGCACCATGCTAACAAATGGAATCGCTTCCATTTGAATTGTCTCAGGAAGATTCTGAAGATCACCTGGCAAAATTAGATATCAGGTACTGAAGTTCTTTCTCAAACTGAACTACTAAGCATTCTGATGGGCTGGCCACAAGTTCAAATGCCAAATGTAAGGTTGCCTAAAAGACTATTTCTTTTTGGAGAACTCACATAAGGCAAATGCTCACAAGGAGATCAGAAGTGATACAAGGTCACACTCAAGATCTCTCTAAAAAAACTTTGTAATCGATTGTGAGACATGGAAGATAACTGATACAGGTCCACAACATGATATGCCTGCATTGAAAAAGATGTGCTCTATGAACAAAGCAGAATTGTAGTAGCTCAAAAGAAATATGAGATGCGCAAATTCAGAAACATCTCCACTCCAAGTGTTTATATGGATTATTTGTGCCTGACTTCTGAAGTGTAGAAACCTCAGAGCTCATGTATTGATCAGCCACAGGGGGACATACTATACCCCAACAAAGTAATGTCATTTTGGTTCTCTTCAAGAATGAAGGATAACAACTATCTGAATATAATAAAATAACATTGTCCCATCAAGAAATGACAAAGATATGGAAATTTGGAAAATAATATGGACAGATTTATATGAATTGATACAGCATAAAGTACAGTCAGTACAGGAAAACATAAATTATGGCTACAATAATGTAAACAGAGAGAACAATAAAATGAAACTGAACACGGGGCAAGAATGATGAACAAGCTTAGATCCAGAAGAGATAAAAAAAATGCACACATTCCCCTCATAGAAGACATAGGAGTTCATGGATGTGGAATGTTGTGTGTGCTGTCAAACTTGATAAATGTGTTAATTGGTTCTAGTGAAATTTTTTTTCATTTTATCTTCATTATAAGTAAAGATTTGCTAAGTAGGGGATAGAATAAGGTTCAGAAATGAATATGATACAAAAGCAAAAGGCATCAATAAGCCTTTTTTTAAAGTGTCAGTCCATAATCAAGCAATGTAACTCTCCCCTGTCAAACTAACGTGTGATTTAATGAATACTGAAAAGAATAATTAAGCTTTTTTTTCAAAAAGAAATCTTGGCTAACTTGACAATTTAGATAATGAACTTTTTCAAATAAAATATTTTAATAAATATATTTGAATACCAACAATATTGAATATTTTGTTGTTGATTTTCATGATTTTTATACTAAGAATATATTGAGTTCTAATAACCAGAAAATGAAAGTAGAAAACTGATTTATGTGTCCAGGTTAATTTTTGTCTATTCTGTTTTGTCTTGTTTTTAAATCACTACTAGGGTTAGCTTGGATTTTTGAAAAATGGTTATGATTCTTTATTTTATCAGTATAGACCTGGATTGAGCCCACTCCCAGGCATTTGTAAGTCTGCCAAATTTAGATCAATAAGCTATATGATCTTTAATGCACAACACAAGTCAATAACTCAGGATGCCCAGCTTTCTACTTCTGTAGCAATAAATCAGGGCAAGGCTCAAGGCTACCTTATGATCCAGTAGGAGATTTAAAATTGGCTACATGCTTCCTGGTGGGTGGGTGAAACAGAGGTGGAGGGGTGTGAAGGCTTTAGAGATGGGGAGAGAGAATGAGGCTGGAGAAATACAAAGAGGCCTCAAAGTTTTGATTGCTTTTCTAATAAACAGAATCAGCAGAAGTCAAGCAAGTTAGTGACAAGTGAAGCTCAAACTAAAAGGAAAGCACCAGAGGAATCAGCGACTATGGCTGTAGTTCTGAGATGAAGCAGGCTCTACAAAGCACTAACAAGAATTCCAGCGGGAGCACATACTCTCCCTGACACAAAGGCCACATGTGGCGTCTCCAAAGGGTCAATTTAAAACACACAGACACACACACAGAGTTCCACCCTCCCTCCTAGGATGGTAAGGATGATCAGTCAAGAGCTGGAAAGAAAGTTACATAGCAACAGACAATGAAGTCTCAGCATGTCATCTCTTGGAGATTAACACAAAGATTGTTGTCTCCCAAATTCCTTCAGTCTCCAATTGTCTGCATTATCAGAGTTAATCTTCCTGCAGTTATATCTGAAAAGTATTCTCTTGTATGATCATTTTGTGTCATGTGTGAGATAAGCTAAAAAGATAAATCTGAGCATGCACTGAAATACCAACTTAAAATAATTGCTTTTTTAAAAATTCTACACAACAACATGAGATTTAGAGAAACAGAGTGGTTCAGCACCATGGTTTTAAAAACATAAGAAGGAAGGAAGGATGGAAGGAAGGACGGAAGGAAAGGAGGGAGGGAGGGAGGAAGCAATAGAGACAGGGAAGAAAGGAAAGAGGGAAGAAAGAAAGCCATTTATTAAATGCCTGTTCCAGATTGATGAAAAATCAGGAAAGCCTCTGTGGAAGGTAGCCCTTGAGCAGATGTCTGGCCTAGAAAATGATATTGGCAGCTAGTTGCAGAATGAACTAGAAAGGGTACAAGGTTGGGGCATGGAGACTTCCGGCATGCATCACATGTCTATTTATTTCTTCTTTATCCAGTCATCTCTTTTTTGATACTCTGCTTCCACTTACTAGACATGGCTCTATGGAAAAGCTTATAGGAGGAGATGTCATCCTGTCAACTCCTGATTACTCACAGCAAGTGACCCAAACAAGACAGTTCTTGTAACTATGGCTTTTTAATGCTCAGTCATTTGTCACTTGTGTCCAATTCTTCATGACCCCATTTGGAGTTTTCTCAGCAAAGATCCTGGAGGGACTTGCATTTCCTTCTCTAGTTTATTTCACAGATGAGAAAATAAAAGGCAAACAGCCTGGAATAACTTGCCCAGCGTCATACTGCTAGAAAGAACTCAGTTCTTTCTAATTCCAGGTCTGATCTTCTATCCACTACACCACCTAGATGCTGCTACTATGGTTATGAGATGGGAAGGAAGGCACTGATTGAGCACATCCAACTATCTCTCCTTGCGAACTTGGCAAAAATAGCATTTCAGTGGGGCAAAATGCTGAAGGGAATCAGGATTTTACAGACTTGGAAGTCCTAGAGATAGAGGCCACAAAGTCAGAAGATGTGAGTTCAACTTATTATCTGGGCAATTTAAGTTTCATCTTAAGTTTCAGCTTTTTTATTTGCAAAATGGGTATGATGGCACTTCAACCACTTGGGTCCCAGGGTTGTAATGAGGATTAAATGAGTATTCAAATCTATGTAATTACAAGCAAACTACACTTACTATATAACAGCAATTACAAAACATATAGCTATAAAGTTACAAAAATTATAAACTAATAAAGTTATATAGTTATAAAGTTACAAAGCAACAACATCCTTCTGGAAAGATGAGATAAGAGATGTGAAAGTTCTCTTATAATCTCTTAAAATAATAATAATGATAATTAACATTCACATACATGTGCTAGGTGGTAAAGCAAATAGAATCATAAAGACCTGAGTTCAAATCCGGCCTCAGATACTTACTTAGCTATGTGGTCCTGGGCAAATCACTTAACTCAGTTTTCACATCTGTAAAATGAGCTGAAGAAGCAAATGGCAAACCACTCTAGTATCTTTGCCAAGGAAACCCCAAATGGGATCACAGAGAGTTGGACACAACAACATTATAGCACCTTAAATTTGCAAACTATTTTGTAAATATTAACACATTTTATCTTCACATCAATGCTAGGTGGTAAGCCCTAGATTTTTACAAATTTTACAGATATGAAAACTGAGGTTGACAATGTGAATTCACATGTTCAAGGCCACATAATCCAATGGCTATCTGAGACCACCACTGTACTAGGATCTTTCTGATTTCAAGCCCATTGTCACCTAAACTATACCATAATATAAATGTAAAGGTTAAATGAACATTGACTTAATAGAGTATTAGCAAGTTTCAAAAGTCTTATTGAGGGAATCACTGTATTTGTTGTATATGTCTTTCATATTTTTAATATGAGAATTATCTATGTATTTGTTGTTCTTCACTTACCCATTCATTAGAACATAAGTCCTTGAGAGACGATTTGTCTTTGTCTCTGTATCCCAAGTACCTAGAACTGTCTAGGACATGGTGGGCACTTAATAAATGCTGGTTAAATTTAAATGAAGTCTTAACTGACCCTAAAATAGTTAGCAAGAATGTGTTGGAGATTAGAGAGAATGAAACTGGAGAAATGAGGCCATTTGTGAGGCATGAGATTATTAGGGCCTGAACCAGGACTGTTATGCCTCTGGGAAAGGGGCAGGAAAAGGAATTCAGAAATAAGCCTGTTAACAAGCTTTGGAGTTATAAATGTTTGGATTTCTGCACTTTCTGATGAACGTACAAGCACTTCTCAGATTAATGAACACTCAACTTGTGAAAGTCCAATGTATAAAATCATTTACTACATCCCTCTCTTCTAAACAAGCCAGAAACCAATGTGCTAAGGCAGCTAGGTGCACAACATATGGAAGGCTGGCTGGGCCTGGATTTAGAAAGATCTCAAGGTCAAATTGTGCTGCAGACCCTTAGGGGATTGTCCATGGGCAAGTTATAGCTCCCATGTTCTCAGCTGTGAGATGAAGGAGTTGGACCCAATGGGCTTTATAAGTTCCTTCCATCTCAACAGTCATGATCCTACTCTCCATCCCTTATGAACAACTGCCAAACTATATTGGGTGGAGGTTGAAACTTCATGGCCTATGCAAGGTTCCAGTCTGTCCCCCATAGACTCATTTTTTCTAGCTTAGAGCCATTATTTACTACCTCTCTCTTCCAACCATAATCCCTTGACCAAATTCTCTCTCAAAGGCCCAGATCTGAAGTTGAATATCTCTTGTAACTCTTCTTCATACATAATACTGAACTTTGCATACAGATAACATCTAATGTAAGTTCATCCAAATCGAGACCCATTTAAAAGGCTAAAGTCCCCCACTGAATTCAGGGCCATCTCCAGTCTTCCTGATCTATATTTGGCCACTGGACCCAGATGGGAAAGTGACGCAGGTGACCTTGCACAGCCCTCCCTCACTTAAATCCAATTCACTTGCATGTCACAGCAGGATCTCCATAATGTCATGGTTCTCTTTCAGAACCAGGGACAAATAACATAAAAAACCAATTTGGAATACTTGGCCTTAAGTACAAAACTGATAAATCTTCTATAAAGACTTGGACTCTTCTCTTCTATTGAGTTCTTATATTTATAGGCTGAAATATTATTTTAATAATTCCTAGTATTAGGACTCACAGATAATTAAAGAATTTTTTCCTAAAAATCTGAACTTCTAATGCAGATTGGCTCTTTGTGTGTAATATCTAATCCTAAAGACTTGCCTCCAGCAGAGAGAGGATTTTAGCTGTCTAGGGTCATATAGCAGGAATCCCATTAGAGCCAAAATTTGAACTACCCCAAGCCTACTTGCCACCAAAAAAGCTGGCCCTCTATTCAGTATGCCATATTGTCCCTCAGGGAAATCTTAAAACTTTAGAATTTTAAGGGACCTTACAGATCTTGCAATGTAGCCTTCAAATTTCCAGATTTAAAAAAAGTCCCCAAACTAATCAAACAAACAAAAAACTCCAAGGCTCAGAGGTTTGCCTAAGGTCATGAAGCTAAGCAATAGCTGAGCCAAAACCTCATCTCCCAATTAGAGATCTGATATTTGTTCTGCCAACTAATGAACATTAAATAGCTTCATTACATACTTAACAATCAAAGTGTATTCAGAGAAAGGGAGACATAGCTTAGTAACTGGGGGTAACTATATCTCTTCTTAGTCCTGCAATCTCTAGTTATCGTCACACAAGCATCCTGAAATGTAAGGAGAGTCAGTAGAAAACTGACAACTTCTAAAATACAATTCTCAGGTAATAATGAAAATATCCTTCCTTTGCAGAGAGGATAGGCCACAGGGATGGAATACTACCTATGTGAGACTTTTTCAATATGTTGGCTAATGCTATTGAACTTAATTTTTTTTCTTTTATATTCACTGTTTCTAAAGGATTGCTCTTTGGGAGGAGGAGAGGGATGTTTATATTGGAAAAGTTAGATGATGTGAAAACAAAAGATATCAATAAAATATATCAATTTTTGAAAAGTTAATGTGGGAGGCAGTTAGGTGGTGCAGTGGATAGAGCACTAACCCTGAAGTCAGAAGGATCTGAGTTCAAATCTGCTCTCAGACACTTAACACTTCCTAGCTGTGTGACCCTGGGCAAGTCAATTAACCCCAGTTGCCTCAGGGAAAAAAAAAATAAAGTTAATGTGGCTCTCCAAGTAGGCTTATTTCTAGAACTTTTCATAAGGTAAAATAATCACTAGATATGTTCCTGTTTCTCCCTAAATTTAAATGCTGCCTTTGACATTTTTCTAGTTGATAAATTACTTTAATCTCATCCTCAGTTTTCTTATCTATAAAATATTCTTATTTCTCAAATTAGGGGAAGAGGAGCAGGAGACTTGGTAAGAGAAAAAACTTTGCCTTATACTTAAATATGAAGAAATGGATCAAGCCTTCAGGTAGTCTTGTACCCCCAAAATGCTAGTTCATTTTGGGTGGAGCTTAATGAATTAAACAAAGTTATTCTCTTTGCATTTTATTCTTTAGAAATGACCATTAAGATGTTCAATTGTCTCTACTTTAGGGAATGGTTTCTTATTTCACTTTCATCTCCTGTCTATTTTATACTGATATGAGAATAAAGATCCATATACCAATGAACTTCATAACAGAAGGATTCTTCCTTGATGGCTTGTTTTCCAGACTGGGTTTCTTTCCATGGAGTGAGTTCACAATCAGTTCAATCTTCATGCTTCAGGAACATCTCCTTTGAACCAGATCAAATGCTTCCCCACCCTTGCCTGATGCTCTGCTCAAAAGGGGCACCAGTGCCTTCTTTTAAATCTTCAAAGCAAGGGCATCAAATCTCTTCTTTCCAGTCCACAAAGGGCCAGAGACAGAGACAGAGAGACAGAGACAGAGAGAAAGGGAGGTGGGACAGGGATCAACATAGTTAATTGTCCACTGGGCTAAAAGACAGACTCACACAAATCAGGAGTACCCAGGGAGGCTGGTCACTCCCATAAAATGCTAAGTGCTCTTTGAACCCAAGCATAAAGAGAATTAGAACTATTTTCCTGGCCTGCTGGGCAGCAACTGGAGCCTCTTTTGTTTGTTTTCTTTTTCCAATTGTGGCCATAAAGGGAAATAGTCCTACCTTTCAGCCACCCCAGGCAGGCAGATAGAATTTAAGCCAGGGAATCCACTAGGCTGCTTTGCTAATCAGGAAACAAAATAGAGAAAGATACAAATCAATGGAAAAGGGAAGGGGGGGAAAGGGTCTAATAGGAACTTTAAACAGAGCCTCAGGATGCATCCTAAAATTTGTTTGAGAATCCAGAATTGAGTAATCACCTCAAAGTGCCTGGTATCAAAACTTGTTTTAGAGGAAACCAGTGCTGCATTGTTTTTAGGAGAAGTAGAAGGGAAAGGATACAGAGGGAGACCTAGGCAAAACAAATGACAACAGTAAAATAATCTTTTTTTTAAAAGCCCAGTATTAATTATTGCTAACATTATCACTCAAGGATTGAGGGAAAAAGTATTTCCAATTCTCCACCCACCTTTATTAACTTGGAAAAATATGGTTTTATCAGCTCCTCCTTCAAAAAATCTTCAACTACTTAATTTCCTAAGAGGCCTGCTCTGATCTGACTCATAACCCTTATAAACTGCAAGATAAAGTAAAATAGATAAAAAAATCTTATGCCTGACAAAATGAGGTTATCTCCCAGTGATACCAAAGTAAAATCTTAGAGCATTCCATTTGGAACCAACTAACTCTCCCACCTAAGAAGTACCTGCTGGATGAGGGGCCCTGGATGATAAAAAGTTAAGATTAAAAAAAGACCCAGAAAAACCAATGAAAACAGAGAAAATAAATAAATAAAATGTGGCAATTCCAATAGACTTGGGATGGAAAATGCCATCCACATCATATGGAGACTAAATGTAGATCAAAGCATAGTATTTTCACCTTTTTGTTGTTGTTTGTTTACTTGATTTCCCCCCTTTTTCATGATTTTCTTCCTTTTTGATTTGATTTTTCTTGCACAACAAGAAATATGGAAACATGTTTAAAATAACTGCACATAATCTATATCAGCTTGCTTGCTCTCTTGGGGAGGAGATGTAAGCAAGTGAAGGAGAAAGGGAGATAATTTGGAATACAAATTTAAATTTTTGTAAAATGAATGTTGAAAATTATCTTATATTTGGGAAAATAAAATACTACTGAAAAAATAAATAAAATATCATAGAAAATGACCTTATTAAGTTGAGTTTGTTTGTTGCATTACACAATTTCACAGTTTCTGAATTGTGAAAGAGCAAGCTACAAACAATACCAGTAGATTTTAAATCCAATGGGGTTAAAATAAAGCTTGAAAGACTTGTCTTTCAGAAACAAAGAGCTGATGATAAGAAAATCACTTTAGCAACATCAAAGGAGGCTAAAGGTTATTTTAATTTTATTTTTTTTTTGTAGGCAGCTGTTGTTCAACCCACACAAAGGAGAAGTAGGAAATATTTGAGATATAAAGTAAATCATCAATAGCTGTTCAGAGCACAGAGCTAATGAGGTCAAGAATTTCATTCCCCAGTGGACCAGCAAACTTTTTTCTGGTCTGTTCCCAAATTCCACTCTTCTACTTGGCCTGTAAAAGCTTAAAGAATCACAAAATTCTAGAGGTCCTATTCAAGGCCTAAAAGACCATTTGGTTCCATCCCCATAATTTTAAAATGAAAAAAGAAATTCAGAAAGGTGAAAGGACCAGATTGTTTCTAGGATTCTTTTTAGCTCTGCTTGCTTGCTAGTCATAAAGTTAGCAGGTGAGCACCAATGAATTAGGTTGGCTAGACAGCAACTATTCCCATGGAAAAGCAGCATTCACATCCTGGGGCCAAGCAGTCAAATTCAACAAATGTGAGAATAATAGTAGAGTTATATGAAAAGTTTCACATATCTAGTCACGAGGCCCATTTAAATCAATACTGAGCACATTTAAGGCTGGTTTTATTTTTCCCGCATTGTTTCTTTTTCAGACTTGACCAGACTGTAGGAAGGGCCAAGAAGAAACAACTTTTCTAGAAGAAAATTTGAGGATAGACAGGATTCTTTATCCCATCTTCCCGATAATCAGCTGCTTGCATGAGTAGGAACAACACTTGGAAGTAATCTCATCTGTCACCGAGTCATCTCTCCTTGTGGTGATGTGCCATTATAATCATTAGAGACGCACAGGGACCAGGAGTTCTACAGTAGAAACTAAGAAAAAATACCTTAAACTTTAAGAAAACATTCAGAATTGTTATTGTTTAATCATTTTGCATTAGATCCGGATGACTCTTCATGACTTCATTTGGGGGTTTTCTTGGCAAAGATACTGGAGTATTTTTGCCATATCTTTCCTCAGATCATTTTACAGATGGGGAAACTGAGGCAAACAGGATGAAGAGACTTGCTCAGGCTCACACAGTTCATAGGTGTCTAAAGACAGGTTTGAATTTTCCTGACTCCGGATCCAGCTCTCTATCCACTGCCCTACCACACAGTGAGTTGGCTTAATAAATAATTGTTGCCTTGCCTCGATACCTCCAATCTCACGCAAACCATGCTTTGCCTCTCTATCCCCATCCAAAGTTCCTCCTCTCTCAATGTCAAAGCACACAATGCTCAGTGGCCCTCACAGTCCCTGCAGGGCCTGCAATATTCTTCATTTACTACGAGGCAACCCTTTAGACTCAGAAGAAAACTGAGTCTGTGGTTTTTATTCAGCCCATTAATTTGAAAGGTTTGTTGCTTCCAAGATACTGCTTTTCTCTAAAGGCTTCTATGACTTCAACTCAGAGCCATTCAGGTCTGCCAACCACTGAGCTAATGGTGCATGGTCTATTCCTCCCTGGGAATACCTGAGGCCTGGTTTCTGGGACTGCCTAATGGCACTTCTTTTATGGGTCATTAGTAGAGCTTTCTATGGAGGCGAATTAATAATTTCTAGCCACGGGGCTACCTTTTAGTACATTACTGGCTTCAGTGACTTTGTATACCAGAACCCTAAAAATGTTAATGTCTTTCAGCAAACATTACAACTGATTACCAAAGACAGAAACTTAAAAAAAAAAATTAACAAAGACTACACATTTATAGAACATATAAAAGTCTGCCAAATACTTTCCTTACAAACTTGTGAGGTTTTTTAATTATTAAATTTTATTTTTAATTATGGAATAAAACAAATATATAGTTTTCTACTTCTTTCTTCATCTGTAGAGTGAGTTGGATACAATTCCCTCTAAAGCTCTTTCCAGATCTAAAGCTAATAGACATTACGGCTCTAAAAGGTGAAAAAATTGAAGCTCTGGGAAGCTCATAATATCATGGATTTAGATGTAGAAAGACCCTTACAGGCCATGAAGTCAGACCCCAGCAAGGACACTGAGGTTAAGAAAGATTAAGGGATTTGCCCAAAGTTCACCCAACTGGAGTATGTCAAGACGCAACATGTCAACCTACATCTTTCTGAGTCAATATTCTATGAACTACATCATGCTATCTGTTTGAGCTAAGTGCTTACTCTGATCTCACAAGAAGCATCTGAATTGGGGACTAAGCCCAGCAGTCCCTACTCTGAGTTTAGTTCTTTTTTCATTATGTCATACTGCCTCTTAGAAATGATCACTCACTTTCTGGGAAACCTTGATGGTTTGAATGGGGGGGGGGAGAACAGTAGGATTCAAAAACCTGTCTGTATATCGGCCCTAGAGTCAAACCTCAATTATCATCCCAGAAAAGGCAGGTTTCTCGAAGACAAGGCCTGTTTTGATTCATGTTTATTGTTTTGTTCCATTTTTGCCCCCAAACACAAGGCTTGGGCACAAAGCTTAATAGATGACTGTTAAATGATTATCCCTGGCAATTGTATTATATAAGAATTTTTTTAAAAATTCCTTATACAAGTGTCCCAAGAGTTTTGTTGTTTTTATTGTTGTTTAATCATGTAAAACTCTACGTGACCTTCCTTGGGGATTTCTCGACAAAGATACTGGAATGGTTTGTCATTTTCTTCTCTAACTCATTTTACAGATGAGGAAAATTGATATAAATAGGGTAAAGTGACTTGTCAGGGTGACACAGCTAGTGAGTGTTTGAAGCCATATGTGAACTTAGTTCTTCTATCTACTGCATTGCCTCACTCTCCCCCAAAAGTCTTAGTATGATTTTAATCTTTTATAGTTTTTCCAAACTATAAAATATTTAAATATAAATATTAAACTATGAAATATAAACTCAAATGTTATTTGAGTTTTAAAGACTTTGAATCATACCAAGACTGTTGGTATACCATGTATTTCTATTCAAAACACATTGATTAACCAACAGCTCTTTTGTATAAGGGATTATATGAATCAGACAAAGTCACTAATATAGCTCCTAACCTCAGGGGGCTTACAATCCATTAAGAAAATGAGACATATACATACACACAAAAGAATAACAAATGGCAGACTATATAGAAGGATAAAGAGAGATAAAGAAAAATTATATAAAAAATCATAATAAGGAAGACATCACTTTCAGGTAGGAAGATAAGGGATTTGGAATCACGATTCTGGAATATACTACAATATTTAAATGTTAACATTTATATATATTATATTATTACATTTATATCTATATTATTTATATTTATATTTATTTTATTTATTATATAAGTATATTTTATATAAAATATTTATATTATTATAAATAATAATATATAAATTAAAATAGTCTGCTAATATTAAAATGATTTTTCTTTTCTTCAATACATGTCACGTGCAGCCCCCAGCTTTGTTCATTAACTCAGAATTAATAATTTTTTTTACTTTGTAATCATAAAATATAGTTGATTCTTTTGCTTTTCTTAAGGGTAATATACTTTTATTTCACAATATCATGGAAAAATAGATCAAGATCTAGGAATTCCAACATGTAATCAGTAAAAGGGAAATAGACATGGGATAAATTACTTACCTGAATATATAGAAATCTCCAAATTGATTGGATTTGTTACCTGTAAAACAAATAGGAAATGCTCATTTCTGTCAACTTAAAACAAACTAAGCTTGAGCTTACATTGAATAATCCTTATTAAGTATAAGGCATAGTTAAAGTACTGGTCCTTCACAGACAGATGCAACAGAGGACCCTGCCATTTAATAGTAGGGGGTCCATGGAGAAGAGTGATGAGATGGCATGCAAAGGAGAAGAGGAGAGCTTTGAGAAATCTGAGGATAGGGAGCTCACTTTCAGCTAGGGTCAGAGAAAGTTTCAAAGATGAAGTATGTCATAAAAAGAGGGGAAGACTAGGACAGAGTCCATGCAAGCTATGGGGTCAGCATGAACAAAGACACACAAGTCAAATTTTAGCTAAGCCAACTCATTGTCCTGGGAAATTTAAACTGGTTCCATTGCCTCCTCTATCCCATGCTGGTCTTTATGCTCTATCAAGTCCCCTAATCTACTTGTCATCTATCAGATAAATGTTGTTTTTCCTTCGTTCTCCAAGAGGACCATGACATCAGGGATGTGATGCCATGACATGCAAGGGAATTGGATTTACGTGAGGGAGTGCTCGGCAAGGTCGCCTGCCTTACTTTCCCCTCCAGAGCCATCTGGATCCAGTGGCCATATATAGATCGATACTATTAGAGATGGCCCTGGATCCTGTGGGAGACCTGGCCTTTTTAAGCTAAGGCCTTTAACAGTTTTCAGTTAGACTGAGGCAATACCCATTCAGTGTTTAAGGTTAAATAAAAAAAGAAGTGAGGCAAAGAATGTCCTTTTTAACTTAGTAAAAAAAAATCAGACAAAGAGTAACACACTGACTTAGGATAAAGAGCCAGTATCCAAGATTGAGAACTAGAGAGGCCCAATTGCCTTACCAAAGCTCATGCATAACTAATAAGTATTTAAAATATTCAAACTGAGGTTTTTCTGCCACAAATTGGCTGATCTATCCTCTACTTCATGACACCTCTATACAAGTCATGCTAAGGAAGCCACATGAGTAGGCTAATATAATAAAAATGACAATTTAACCTAAACTAATTTATACATTCAATGTCATCCCAATTAAATTACCAAAAATTATTTTACTGAATTAGAAAAAAAATAATAAAATTTATTTGAGAAGATAAAGATACTATCTGCATCAAGAGAAAGAAGTGATAAACAAAAGTTTGTATAAAATAATTATGTGTGCATATATACATATGTATGTATGATAATTTTATTATATACTTCAAAGAAAAAGAAATACTTAAATAAAAGAAAATATGCACAATAGATTTCCAGTTTTATGTGCAATCATCTCTTTTTATTCTACTATGTTATGAAAATGCTTGTTTTATTTCATATATTTTTTAAAAAGCATCACAGAGACTGTATAGAATTATTTAACCCTTTTCTCTTCCTAGTTATCTAGAAAGTAGTGGGAAGAATCTGGCTTCTTTGATATAACTCATATTTGGGAGAACGTCAGCAGCAAATTCAATTATGATTACTACTGTGGTAAGCACTGTGATAGGGGATGCAAAGAAAAAAAATGAAACTGCCTTCAGGGGATTTATGATCTAGATTAATCATGAGTAGATAGTAGCCTGTCCAAAAAAAAAAAAAAAAGATATGGACTGTTTTAGTACCATATGATTTAGCAGAAGGATATAGCAACCAAAAAAGCTAACATGACTTTAGGATTCATTGAGAATTATAAGGAATAAAGAGGTGATAGTTTCTCTATATTCAGAACACAATTGGAGTAGGAGGACATTGAGAACTAGAGAACAACCTTAGAAGATCAACAACTTCCTTCTCTCCCTTCCTTTTTTATTTCTTTTTTTCTTCCTTCCTTCTTCCTTCCTTGCTTCCTTCTTTTCTTCCTCCCTTTCTTTCTTCCTCTTTCTTGACTTGTTAGAAGTTCAGTAACAAGTAAAAGTTACAACTTCTGTACTTCTTTGGGCTCATTGGATCTCATTCTTGCCTTCCTTCTTTTAAGAAGTTTTCTTGTATAATACTACACGTGCTTATGAATGGAAAGCTGGTCTTATACTGAGGGCTAGAAGGGGATGTGTGGGTATGCATTAATTTTGACAGGTTTCATAAGAAAAATTCAAGGGAAGGGAAAGGTCTCTGACTAATCTACTATGCATCATTAATATTTCTGGCCCCTTTGAGAGTCCATCCTTGATGATACATGATAGTATTCATCTTTTGCACCAGTAGTCACTAAGTCAGCTAAATGCCAGGTTTAGCTGTGGATCTAGTGAATCTTGTACTGTTGTACCGTGGGGTATAATGGTGAGATGTAAAAACAACTTCCCAAGTTGTTTTAAGGACTGATATGCTGGCACAAAAGCAGAGGTACAAAAGAATGATTGATAATACTACTCAATTGGGATGAGGTAATGATTAGAAAAGTCCCTGACAACTATTATGGAATCCTTGGATGGGTGGATCTCTGGGGGTGAGACATTCAGGAGGATGGATAAAAGTAGGACTTTTCTAAGGCTTTGAAGTTACCAGAGGAGACAAGACAAACACCTCCATTTCTTGACTCCAAACTCAATATGTTTTACTATATCATAACATTGTCCAGTGGAAGATATCCTTAGTTTAGACCCATAGAACCTGGTTTTAAATTCTGGCTCTGATATCTCTCACCTGAATGATTCTGGACAAGTCACAACCTCCATTGACCTCAATTTTACCATCTAAATCACTACAAGGGTCTCTTCTGGCTCTGGATATGTTGTCCTATGGATAGTCTAAAAAGTGGATTTCTATGTAGCAATTCTTCTATAATTACTGTTTCAGACTTAGATGCTAGCTCTTCCTACAGAAATGAGTGCCTCTAGCCCAGCAGACAGAGAGATGGATGTGAGCAAAACGATAAAGGCAGATAATCTGTGTCTCTTGTGCACCACCTCAATGGAAATAAGTCTATAGAGTCTAGGCATTCCTCCACCATGATCTTGGTGATCAGGACCACAGTACCATGCATGGTCTGGGCTAAGAAAACTACCAGTAAGGTTGCTAAATGATTTAGACAGTCTCAGGACTGAAAACACCAAAGTTAAAATCTTCTGAGATATGATCCTTATCTTCAAGGAACTTAAGAGTGTTAAAGACTTAAAAATTGACTTTCAGGAGAATGCTCATTAACTGAAGAACTGCTGAAAAATTATCATAAATGAATCTAATAGACTACTGTTTGGTATTAAGAAATGAAAAGTTGATTTCAAAGAAACCTGGGAAGACTTCTGTGAACAGATACAGAGCAAAGTGAGCAGGACCAGGAGGGTAATTTATACTATAACATCAATACTGCAAAAGGGAATAGTTCTAAAAGACTAAAGAATCAAAGCAATAATCAACCACGATTCCAAAGGATTAGTGATGAAGAATGCTAACTATGCCATGACAGACAGGATAGTGATGGACAGCCATGCAAAATGAAACACATATATTGGATATGGTAAATATGGGGATTTGTTTTCCTTGACTGTCCTTATGTGCTAGAAGGGTTTTTTTCCTTTTTTTTTTTTTTTTTTCTTTTCCAGGGAAGGGATGGGGAGAAGTGGAAAGGGGGGGAGGAAAAAAATTGACAACTGAAAAAAATCTTTTAAAAAATTCATTTCCACACAAAAAAAAAAATCCAAGAAGCTTTTAGTCACTTTCTCAGACCTGCAAGATATATTCATCTGGCGAACATTGGTATACTGACATTGTTTTACTTATTCACGAATGAGATTCAGTCAGAAAGAAAGAAGCATTAGCCCTTTAAGTCAGCTTTTCTCCTCTGAACTGGATGGGGCCCGCCGACTTTAGGGCAGAAACATAGTCCCACAGTCCTGGAAAGCATTACACAGTTTCAGCAGAGAGCCAAGTTTCTTTTTGGAATATGGAACAAATCCTGTGGCTACACAGCCACTGAGCCCTAGATGCCATGAAGTAATTTGGTACTGAGGACAGCCCTATTTAGCAGTTGGTCTCTTTCTTTGAATATCTATATCTTTACTCCTTTTTCAAAGAAAACAGCCTCCCCATCAAAACAACCTATATTTATGTGCACATCAGACAAATTCTCAAACTCTGGTTTATGTTCTTACATCTCTTGTTTGCCTTTGTGAGAAAGAAAGAATGGGTCTAAAATACAAAACTGGTGCAAGGATAAAGACAGCTTACCCAGTAAGAAGATACAACATTTGTCAGAACCGCAGTCTAATTTCAAGGTTAGCTTTCTCTTTCCACAGCCACTTCAAGACTCTGGGTGAGACTCTGGGACCAACTAGCATGTAATGCCAGAGTCTTGAAGCCTACCTTCTCTCAGATGCATTTCAGATAGTGCTGTGGTAAGCCTGGCTCACGCCCTCCTTTCCCACCAAAGGAAAGCAACCTATTATTACTCTTATATGGCTGCATTCTAAATGGATATTCTCATTTTCTCTCTCTCTCTCTTTCTTTCTTTCTCTATCTATTTCACTCCCCCCGTCTCTTCCTTTCTCCCTCTTTCCCTCTCTTCTCTTCTTCCTCTCTCAACTTGAGAGCTCTCCTCAAGGATGAATGGCACTTCATGGGGTTCTCAAAAGCTGAGAGCTTAGCATTCAAATTGAGTATCAAAGATGACACTCCCCTAAAGCAGATAACATGTAGCAAATGTTTACCAAGATCCAATCTTAGAAGTATAATATAATTTTACATTAAAATAGCTTACATTTACAATTGACAGAGTATGCACACATATGTTATTGTTATTCAGTAAATTCAATATGGTTGTTTTTTTTTTTTTTTTTTTTTTTTTTTTTGGAGATACTGGAATAGTTTGCCATTTCTTTCTCCAGCACATTTTATTGGGGAGGCAAATGGGGTTAAGTGATTTGTCCAGGGTCATACAATTAAGTGTTTGAGACTGATTTGAATTAGGGCTTCTTGACTCTTGGGCCGGCATTCTATCCAGTACACGATGAAGGCTGCCCTTATATACATTATCTTATTAAATTCTCCTTATCTCTCTCTGTATCCCCAGTGCTTAGAATGTTGCTTGGCCCACAGCAAGTACTTAATAGAGGGTGCTAAGTGGTAATGCAGAGGGTAGAAAATTAGACCTGGAGTCAGAAAACCTGAGTTGAAATATGTCTTTAGACATTCACTGTGTGACATTAGGCATGCCTCTGTCTCCCTCAGTTTCCTCAATTGTAAAGTAGAAATAATAATAGTGCCTATGTCCCAGAATGGTTGTAAAGCCTAAAGTGCTTTGTAAACTTTAAAATGCTATATAAATGGGAGCTAAATTCTTGTTGATTCACAACAACCATAAAATATGGAATACAAATCTTATTGTGGAAACTGATGCTAAAAGAGATTAAAATGACCTTTAAGAATACTTCTAGTTTGCAGACAATAAACCCATGACTTGCCCTTTTTGGAACAAATGCCAAGTTGTTTTTAATCTTAGGTCCAGTGTTCAGCCAACCATCTGAAACCAACCTAGTTCTTCACCCCATGCAGTCAGTCCCCAGTGGCTCAGGCAGAGGCTTCCTTCATACCACTTCTTAGATGTATGTCCCTTCCCCCCCCTATTTACACTCCATCCTTCACCCACAAGTAGAGTTAGACAGTTCTGCCTTTGTGTCCCCATTCTGCAAGAGGAACTGGATTCTTTCTGCTCAGCTCCTAAGGAAACAGTCCCCTCCCCTTCATTTTTTTTCCACAAGTCTATTGTCTCCTGTTTCACAACCCCCACCCAGACCAGTCTATCCTTTTTCTGGACAGTGTCCCTACCTCCAAATTTATCCTTACCTCCTCCCTCATCAAAAGTCTCATTTCCCGAGTGCCCTGATCTCAGTTAATTGATCCAGGAAAGCACCTAAAAATATCTAATACAATAAATTATAAATGATTAATAGCACTTTAATGTATAAAACTCTCAAAGGATTATTTGGTTTTTTTAAAAATGGACCTAAAGATGGGTAAAATGAATGAATGGATAAATTAGAATCTGGGATAGGCATTGTTTTAATTACTACTAATAAAGTTTTATGTACTAAGTGGTTGGAAAAAATAATTTGGGGTAAGTGGTCTGCTACACATATAAGATCATAGAGACTATTGCCTATTTCATTTATATGTAAGGCTGGTCCTGCCTCTGTTCTTCCAACTGAGACTTTCATTTGCAGAGCAGTGGGAAGCATGAATACATCATCATGTTGAGTGCTCCTTCTTCCTCACCCATTATTCTTCCTAGATTCTTAGGATAATAATATATAGCATTTATATATAGCATTATATGGTTTGCAAAGTGCTTTCCAGATGTTATCTCTCAAAGAGAGTCCAGCCATCCAATTTCTGAGTATATACATACTATTTACCTGTCAGCCTTCCTAGTAACTATAATAAATGAAAAATATGAGTTGAAATGTCATCTCCGGACAGTAGACACTCCCACCCATCAGAATACCTGGGCCCAAAGAAGGCCTTCCAAAGCTAAAGGAATTTAATTCTCCAGGAAAATCTTTCTCATTCTTTGGTCTGCCTTTTAGAGCACCTAATTTCAAGGAGGGCAGAGAACACTTGTTCATCGTGTCTCTGATTTAACTTAAAATGTTTCTGATCTTATGATGAGCTCTTAGCATGGCCTTCTAATTCTAGACATGAACTTTTCTTGCTAGAGAATTGTAATCTACCCTACTCTGGCCAAATTCTCCCCATTTGGATGAGCACTTCTGGATAAAGCACAGAAAAAATTACACCAATCCCTGGTGAAAATTGTCCTTTGGGGAAATTAATTCATTGAAATACTGTGACTGGTGAGCAAGTACAATCCCTATATACTTCCACCCCCAACTACACTATACTTTCCAATCCACCCTACTTTTAAAATGCATCCCTTTAACTCCATGTTCCACTTTCTGCTTGGAATTCAGTAATTATATCATACTATCAGTGCCGTTACTGAAAAGGACATACCAATTGACTATACTATGGATAAAACTCACCATTTCTATGACTTTCTAAATATCCCCTTCTCTGGCCACAATTCCCACATATATATGTTGCTTCCCCCAGTAGAATGTAACCTTCTTTGTGAATTAATTCATCTGTCCCAGAAAGCAACTGGAAAGTATGCAAAGAAAGTAAGAAGTCCATTCATATATTCAATAAATATTTATTAAGCACCAACTATGTGCCAGGTATCATGCAAAATCCTGGGGATACAAAAAATAGGCAAGAGGCAGTTCCTGTTTTCAAAGATCTTACAATCTGATGAGGGAGACAACACACAAACAAATATATAAAAAGCAAGCTACATAGAGGATAAATAATAATAACTGACAGAAGGAAGGCACTGGAATTATGAGGGGATAGGGAAGGCTTCCTATAAGAGATGGAATTTTAATTGAGACATATGCTTTAACCCAGAAATTATATTGATAGGCATATACCTTAAAGAGTTCACTCATAAGAATAAAATTACGGATATACCAAAATATTTCTAACAGCATTTTTTGTGGTAGCAAAGACCAAAAAACAAAGTAGATCCTTATCAATTGGGAAATAACAAATTGTGGTATATCAATATAATGGAATATAACTGTGCCAAAAGAAATGACAAGGATGATGAATACAGAGAAGCATGAAAAGATGATAACTGATAGAAAGTGAAACAAGCAAAGTCAAGAAAAGAAAATAAACAATAGCTATAACAATGTAAATGCAAGAACCATAAAATAATCTAAGATGAATATAATACAATATTACAATTCTAATATTGCAAAGAAAAAGTTGGCTTCTTGAAGAAAAGAGAAGATATCACCTATGCATTCCTTTACACAGATGTGAAACATTACATATACAGTGGAGAAGGATGAAGAGAGAGGAAAAGAGGGGATGGCTCAACATACTGAACAGTTTCACTTTTTTTTCTTTTTCATTAAAAAAATTCTTTTAATTGCACAAGTTTAACCTATATTGGATTGCTTGCTGCCTAAAGGAAGGAAGGAGAAAAATATGGAAAGCCAGGTTTTGCAAAAATGAATGTTGAAAACTATTTTTGCAAGTATTTAGAAAAATAAAAAGCTATTATAAAAATTTTTTTAAATCTTTTAACATAAGAGCTTGATTCTTTGGAAAGGAAAAGAAGGACAATTCTGGGGAAATTTTAGGCAATATGAAAAGAAAAGATGGGGCACCCTGGGCGGGGCAGTGGATAGAACACTTTGCCTGGAGTAAGGAAGACTCATTTTCCTGAATTCAAATTTGGTCTCACTTATTAGATATGTAAGTCTGGGAAAGTCATTTAATTTGTTTACCTCAGTTTCCTCATCTGTAAAATGAGCTAGAAAAAGAAAATGGCAAATCATTTCAATATCTTTGCCAAGAAAACTTTAATAACATTTTTTTTAAAAGATCATAAATCCTGTGAGGGAAGGAAATACTTCACTTTTTTATTTGAATCTCCAAAGTTTAACACCAGACTTGGCAAGTAGTGAAACCTTAATAAATTCTTTTTCATCATTCATTCATTCCTGCTAGAAACTAAAGACTCTAGATAAGATGCTGGGCTTGGATTCAGAAAGGCTGAAATATAAATCCTGCCCAAACATTCACAAGTCTTTTGACCTGGACAAGTGACTTAATCACTCACTTTCAGCCTCTATTTCTCATCAATAAATGATTAGGTTGTACTCAACAAACTCTAATGCCTCCTCTAACTTTTAATCTATGATTCTGCAATTCTTTGATTTGGTCCAGTCTATCACACGGAATTAAGAATTTCTCATCTGAGATCAAAAACATCCTAAATTGGGGCAGTTAGTTGGTGTAATGCATAGAGGACCAGCCCTGAGGTCAGGAAGACCTGAGTTCAAATCTGATTTCAGACATTTAACATGTATTGGCTGTGTGACCCTGGGCAAGTCACTTAACCCAATTGACTCAGCAAAAAAATAAATAAATAAATAAATAAAATAAAATAAAATAAAATAAAATCCTAAATTAAGTTAAAAGTGGAAGGAAAGGGACTAGACAGATGACAACCTCTGACCTCTAAAGATCTATTTTCTTTAAGAGTAGAGAAATGACACAGATGAGGCAGACAAAACAAAATTTAAAGATCATGTGAAATGAAGAATCTCTAAGTAAGACTCATCCTCTCAAATAATTTGGCATAATTGAAATGTATATGCTTTGTTGATGATACTAACTAGCAGAAAACAGATTTTTCATTTCTGGGTACTTAATTATATTAATATAATGATGAAAGAGCATTTCCATTTTACATTATGATTACAGACAACTGGGGATTCCCTTTTCTTTTCTTTTCTTTTTTTTTTTTTCCTGAGGCTGGAATTAAGTAACTTGCCCAGGGTCACACAGCTAGGAAGTGTTAAGTGTCTGAGACCAGATTTGAACTCAGGTCCTCCTGAATTCAAGGCTGGTGCTCTATCCACTGCGCCACCTAGCTGCCCCTGGATTCCCTTTTCACATTTTTTTGGGATCTACTTAGTAGTCTTTTAGATCTAGAGCCAAAAAGAGCCTTAATAATGATTTAGTCCAATCTCCTAATTTTAAAATGGGGAAACTGAGGCTCAGAGAGGTTAAAATCACTGACAAAGTTAGGATTTGAACCTCAGTTCTCAGGTATCAATTTCCTTATCATTTGTCCTAGTAACAAGCACTGAAAGAATGATGAAAATTCAAATTTAAAGTGTAAAATGATAATAATATAGTCCCTTCCTCAGTGGATTGTTGGAAGTGCAATATAATTGTCTGTTGTTATTATTAGGTAAAGGAAGAGAAAAATGACTTTTAAAGGCTATTTTTGTTCCATTACCTTTATATATTGGTAGCAGTAAACTGGCCATTGATTTCCATGTTCTGAGTAATAAACTATCCTCCCTCAAGCTCAAGCTCTTCCTTCACTTTTCAGGTCTAGTTTGACTTGGGGCAATGCCAGTGGCAACTGGCACCTGGCCCAGCAGCCTACTTTTCAGTAAAAGAAAGAGCAGAAATGAAGATCACTCATCTCCCTTGAACCTCATCTAACTCCCTGCTAACAAAGGAAATAATTTGCCCAGAGGAAAGGAATACAGAACCCTACAATCATAAACCTTTGGGGACTACCAAATAAGTAAAATAAATATTGAGACAATGTAAACAAGACCATGGAATATCAGGTAACTTTGTTACAACACAGTGCAGATAAAGCCAAGGTCGCTCATTCATCGGTTTGATTAACTTCCTCTGTACCTTAGTTACAGACCTCACCCCTACCCCTGGCTAGAACTCGGGCAAATACCCTCTCTTGGCTAGGAGGGATGAACAAACAGGTAAGAGGGACACTCCCTCTCTTTCCATTCCTGGAAAAAATGACTCAAAGAACATACCTTGACTGGGATCACAGAACATCACAGGTGAAAGAGATCTTATGAATCACTTGGTCAATACCCCTTCATTTTTACAGATAAAGAAATTGTGGATTAGGGATATTGATTATATTGCCAAAAGTCACAAAGATAGAAATTGGATAGTCAGTTGAACCCAGCCAGATCTTCTGAATGCCAAGTTTAGTGTTCTCTCCTATATACCATATTTGCCTTCCTAGCAATGGGGACCATCACCTTCACTTATGCATTAATTTGTATTGTGTATATTCCTGGCCTAAATTGTACTGAATCCCAAGTTTCTTGTCTTTCCCTACACTATGCTGGTCTTCCTGAAGGTACAGAATTACCAATTTCATTCATATTTATTCATACTGTAATATTCCAGGCCCAGATACACAGAATCAGATTTTCAAGGCTGAAAGTTTGCTTGAGTAGCATCTATTCCAATGTTCAGGTTAGAGACCTGGGACCAGATCTGAGAGTTTATGGGAATAATGAAGGAGAAAACTTCCTCTATTATGCAGGTTGACAACTTCTCCCCAACTTATAGTCTTGGAGGCTTAGGGTAGTTTGAATCAAGTCACATAAAATCAACAAGGATTTATTAAGAACCTACTATGTGCCAGGCCCTGTGCTAAGCAAAGGCAAAAGATACTCCCTGCTTTTAAGGAGTAACAGTCTAATGTGGGGAGACAACATGCAAAAAATTATGTACGAACAAATCTCAGAGGGAAGAACTAGGAAGAGTTTCTTGTAGAATACAGGATTTTAAAAGAAAGCAGGGAAGCCTGGAGGTGAAGATGAAGAGGGAGCAAATTCCGGGTTAGGGAGACAATTGGTGAAAAAGCCCAGGGTTGGGAAATGGAAGTACAATAAGGAGACCAGTGTCATTTGACCCAGAGTATAGGGGCAGAGGTTAGGGGGAAGAGGATTAGAAAGGTAAGAAAAGATCGGGTCACACTGAATTTTAAAAGTGAAACAAGATTTTATATTCGGTCATAAAGTGATGGTCAGACCTTCATCAATTTGACAGCTAAATGGAGGATGGAACGGAGTGGACTGTGGCTTGAGGCAGGGAAATTAACCAGAAAACTACTGCAATTGTGTCAGTGTGATGGCAGTGTCACAGAATAGAAGGGGGCTTACACATTTCTTAAAAAGATAGAAAGACAGGATTTGGCAACTGATTGGCTATGGGAAGAGGGTGATGAGAGAAATGAAAAGTTGAGGATGATACCTAGCTTTAAGCATGATTGATCAGGAGGACAATGAGGTGATTCAGGTCAATTCTAATAGATTTTGATGGAGAGGGCCATCTGCATCCAGAAAAAGGACTATGGGAAGTGAGGGTGGATCACAATATAGTATTTTCACCTTTTTTGTTCTTGCTTGCTTGTTTTTTCTCTCTCATTTTTTTTTCCTTTTTGATCTGATTTTTTTTGTGCAGTATGTTAAATGTGGAAATACATATAGAAGAATTGCACATTTAACATATATTCGATTACTTGTTATCTAGGGAAGGGGGGTGGGGAAAAGGAAAGAAGAAAAATTTGGAACACAAGGTTTTGCAAGGGTGATTGTTGGAAACTATCTTTGCATGTATTTTGAAAATAAAAAACTACTATTAAAATTTGAAAAAAAGAGAATTCCCCAGAGTTTCACAGTCAGTACGTGAGAGGCAAAGCTCGAACCCTGTCAAGGCCAACTCTCTACCCATCGTGCCAAGCTGCCTCTCTATCAATTAGAGTAGCCCTTCATCACTATGTTTAATTTTTAATTACTTAGCATTTTATTTTTAATTATTGTTAGTGAAAATTATGAAGCATTTCAAATTCCCCTACCTTGGTATTTCCCCATATATTCTCTACTCATTAGAAAGGAAAGTCTTTGTATTCAGGCCCTGCTTTTCTGAAAAGGGGAATGTCTGAGAGGACTCAAATGACAAAATAATTGTATGTAGTGCCTGGCCCTTAGAGGGTGTCATACAAAAGGCTATTATTTCCATCCCTTCTCTTTCCTATTACACTTTTCAGGCAGATGTCAATGGGTGGTGTCATGAACTTTTTCTCTCTTTACTTTCCCCGACTTAAAAGTATATACACTGATGGCAAGGCCTCATTCCTCCCTCCCTCAAAAAAATTACTAGAAATACCCACTGGGTGTCTTCTCCAGATAATTTACGCCCTCAGAGTGGTCAATTATAGTTCATATTTCCATGTGTTTTCCAGATTTCTACAACAAATCTGTGAATTAGTTTGGCCATTATCCCTATTTTACAGATGAGAAATGAAAATGATTTGTCCATGGACATACAACTAGAAAGTGGGTCTCTCTGTTCCTTTCTGTTCCTGTTGCTTATTTGCTTCAATCATGTCTGACTCTTTGTGACTCCATTCAGGGTTTTCTTAGCAAAGGTATAGAGTGGTTTGCCATTTCCTTCTCCAGCTCATTTTATAGATGTGGGAAACTGAGGTAAATAGGATTCAGTGACTTGCCAGGGTCAGAGCTAATGGTTTTCTGAGGATGAATATTCACTAGGGTAGATGAATCTTCCCAACTGCAGGTCCTGTGTCTTAATCACTGCACCACTTACCACTTGCCTTTTTGGTTCCTATATCCCCCCAAAAAGATTTCTCCCAAACATCACTTTTTACTCCTCTCCACACTGTCATATAGAAAAGCAATGAACTAGTGTCAAAAGTGACCACTGGTCTTTTATTGCTGAAAGGAGTGAAAAAGTTGCCAGTTTTGAGTCAGAAAATAAGGAGATAATATCTTTATCATCTTCTGCAACATGTATACAGATAGCCATCAATTAGCCTAGGATACCTGTGAAGATTTGGGTATCTTGGGTAAAAAATGCAATCTATAACACTTTCAGAGACATTTCAAGCATACAAACATGTTTCCTAAAAAATTTGTTCTTGAAAAAAAAACATCTACCTCATAGCTCTTATTCTGGGCTGAGATGTCATCCTCTTCCAATCTGCCCTATGCTACATCCTCTATATCAGGATTTCCTAAATTTTTTTCTACTCACAAACCCCTTACTAACTGAAAATCTTTTACATGACATTGATATAAAAATAGGTATATAAATTAAACATTTACTGATAATAAATCATAATTTCTCAACTCCCTTATTCAGTTACATGATTCCATATGTTTAGAAGTTTTACTTTATATCATCCTTCAGAGATGATAATTCTTTATACTATGTCAATAAAATCACAAATGAAAACAGAGCTAAAGAGCGACTTATACATTGTGTTTTGCTCAGTTGTTTTCAAGCATACCTGGCTCTTTGTGACTCCCATTTGGGATTTTCTTGGCAAAGACATTGGGGTAGCTTGCCATTTCCTTCACCAGCTCATTCTACAGATAAGAAAAATGTCTTGCCCAAGGTCACATTGCTAGTAAGTGCCTGAAAGTCACATTTGAGCTTAAGCCTTCCTGACCTCACTATATCTATTGTAACACCTAGTTGTTCCTGCTTTTAAATTAGATCCCAGAATTGTAAAATTACCCTTTGGTATTCCTAAATATTCTTCCCTTAAATACTGTAACTACACATAATTTTCAGGAACTGTTGTTCCAGGAACTCAGTGAAGACCTTTAAATATTGATCTAGTTGCCACACCTTTCTAAATGTCACCTTCAAAGTCCTAGCATGAATAAATACGTTATTTAAAAGTTTAACTTAAATGCCTTTCCAAATATTGCTTAGAAGACTTCTTAGAAGACTCAATCAATAATAATAAACTATACCAAACAATAAGAGGACATGTCAATGTAAAAAGATTAAGTACACTGAGTTTCTCCTTCACTTATTTACCAAGGTCCTAATACAAGGTTATAAAAGGATAGCACATACAAAAAAAAACAAACAAACAAACAAAAAAAAAAAAAAAAACTAGCTAAAAAAAGTGACTAATACATGAGATAAACTGGAGTGTTTTTTTTTAATCTTTCCAAAATTAAATGGATAAATAGATTTTTTTTTTTAATTCTAAAATTTCAAGGAATGAAATATGAGTGCACAGGTAATCTCTCTAGAGTAAGGCACTTTTATCCAGCACTGTCCTGGTGGGCTTTTCTACCTAAATTCATTTTTATGGTTCCAAATTTGTAAAGTGCGCATTTTTTTTCCAATAGAAATCTTTCTAAAAATATACTGCTAGGGTAGGTAGATGGATAGAGCACCAGCCTTGAAGTCAGGAGGACTGGAGTTCAAATTTGAGCTCACACATTTAACACTTCCTAGCTGTGTGACCCTGGGCAAGTCACTTAATCCCAATTGCCTCAGCCAAAAAAAAAAAAATTTAGAATTAAAATTAAATAAATAAAAATATATTGCTTATTGTATTGCCTTTTAAAACAGAAGTTACTAAATATTTATATCCTTTTCATGATGATTCAGGATCATCTTTAGGTGACTTAATTGTATACCATGTTATAATATAATGTCCCTATAATAAATGTCCACTAGATTGTTATACTTTTTCAGTTCTTGTGATTTTCTTTTTTGCTTTTCTTGCTACCATCAGCTGTTACCTCTTCCTTCCTTTTATGGACCTTCCTCAAGTAGTTGATCTCTCCTCATTTTCTAATTTGGTTTTTATAGATTGCTGTGAACTGGGTAAATGAATAAATAAACTTGTTATAATTACATCTAAAATAAGAGAATATAGCATCTGAATGAGGATATGCTAAGCCTTCCCAGGAACAAAGTATACAAAATTTCATTAGTGGTAGGAATCTTATAAAATTATTTTTGGCTGTTTGGAGGCTTGTTTTCATTTTTTTTAATAGCTTAAAACTAAACTAAGATTTTGGGAATATACTATATACTATGATATAGAATTTGCCAAATCAGGGCACTTCAAATGAGTTATCTGTTACTCTATAAGGAAATTATGTAGAATTTCCAAGGCACATAGAATATTTTGCAGTTTATAACTGAAGGTATATCAGCCAATCTAAACTTCTTCATAAATTCTGCAGCCATTTAGAATATATCTAGATATCTCCTAAACCTCTTTCTTTGCCTCATTTCCTTTCTATTCATCTGTAAGATGGGAATAAAAAGTGGTTAGGAGGAGATAAAGTGTGTGGAATTTAAATGTTTCTAGAAATTTTATTATTTAGTGTCAATTTGCTTGAATAGTAGACTCATTTGGACATGCTTATAACAGTAGCAATAAACATTGCTAGATGAATCTCAGAAAAATCAATGCCTTGCCCTTGGTCACATTCTCAGTCACTATCAAAAAAGGCAGGATTAAGATACGAGTTTGACTGATTCCATACCTAAATGTGATATATAATACACTGAATTATTCTCTCTGTACTGAAGGGAGAATAAGGCATGATGAAATAAAAGAATATATTGGTCTAATAGACTAGTGATGGAGAGAGCCATCTGCAGCCAGCGAGAGGACTATGGGGACCAAATGTGGATCACAACATAGTATTTTCACCTTTTTATTATTGTTTGATTGCTTTTTTTTCTTTCTTATTTTCCCCTTTGATATGATTTTTCATGTGGAAATATGTTTAGAAGAACTGTACATGTTTATTCTATATTGGATTACTTGCTGTCTAGGGGAGGGAGAAGATGGAGAGAGGAAAAATTTAGAACACAAAGTTTTGCAATGGTGAATGCTGAAAACTATCTTTGCATGTATTTTGAAAATAAAAAGCTATTATTTTTTTAAAAAGCAAAAAAAACCTGAGCATAACTATTATAAATAGGTTTTCACCTATGAAGACTATATTTTTCTTGACTTTCAGTGAAATCAAAAGATAGAAAAATTTTGCTGAAAACTATCTCCATTAAAAATTTACTAAAAAAATTTTTTAAAGAGTATATTGAGTACAATATAAAAATCTTTTCTCAGCATAGGTAAAGATCCTAAATGGAGGATTACTATAATAATTGGGCAATAGGTACAGTATTGGATTATTGTTGTTGTATTTGGTTTGTGTCTCAAATGCATTCTTACATTATGCAGAAGCAGCTACACAGTTCAGTAAAATTCAGTCTCAGACACTTAGTAACTTCATGACCCTGGTAATTCACTTGGCTTCCTTCAGCCTAATTTCTTCATCTGCAAATGGACATGATGATAATAATAACACCTATTTGTCATGGTTGTTGTGAAAGTAAAGGTTTTTGTAAACTATTTTACAAACCTTCAAGTACCATGTAAATATTTGGTGTTTATTATTATTATTATTATTATTATTATAAATAGTAAACTCACATTTACTGTCAATTTAATGGAGAGTAAAATACAAAAAGAATATAAAGTGTAGTTCCTACTTTGGAGAAATTTACTATCTGCTTAAGATAAGAGGACAAAGCAAGTTTAAAAAGTGAGAGCTAAGCAATATTCCAAAACAATCTACTTCATAACAACTAAATCTAGTGACAACTGAATAATATTAAAGAGATCTTTGAGCTCCTAACTGGGTTTGCAGAGCCACATGTTGACTAAATGAAGGAGTAAAAACTTTAAAAATATCTTCAAGTATCCACTTTCAACCCTAGTTCTGCTCCCTCTACACCTGTTATATATCTCATCCTCCCTCACTTTCCATCTCTCTCTGAACTAAGTCATATTCATAGGCCCATTCCTAATTCTATCCTAACACTGCCTTCTGGATAACTGCTTAGGATTCATTTACTCTTGTCAGACACAATCCTAAAGACCTCTGATATGGAGGACAAATAGATGATGTCTCCTACGAGCCAAAGAATGATATTGAGTATGAGGATTATGGAAAATCATATGCAATAAGCTCAGAACTACTTGGGTTGTTGTTGTAGGAGCAAGTAGGTAATACAGTAGCTAGAGAATACCAGCCTGAAACCAGGAAGACCTGAATTCAAATGTGACCTCAGTTACTAGCTGTGTGACACTGCATAAGTTACTTCATCTTATTTGTCTCAGTTTCCCCATATGTAAAATGAGCTAGAGAAAAAAATGGCAGATCTCTCCAGTATCTCAGCCAAGCAAACTCCAAATGGGATCATGAGAAATCAGATATGAAATGATAAAACAACACTTGGTTTGTGTGGCTTAAAAGCTAATGGGGTCTAGTCTTTTTTTTTCATTTTATGAGCCACATTTTCTAAGATAACAGGAAAGAGATTCAAGCACCAGTCAGACCAATCTCATCTCTTTGGTGGACTGATGCCATTGGGTTACAACTGAGCTTCCTGAATTTATTATTATTTATTATTCTATATCTCTCTTTAATAGCTCAACAGCTTACTTGCCATTCCCCATACTCAACATTCTCCTTTGAGTCATTGATCTATTGGGCTGGAGGAGTCTTCAAAGTTTAATCCCTTTATCTTATAGGTATAGAAACTAAGATGAGGGAGCTAAGTATCTCTCTGGCCTGAAATGCGCAAAGTCTTACTTCTGCTTAGTATTAGCCCCAATTCACCTTAAGTGCTAAGTCCTCCAGGAAGCTCATGCTGATTGAGTTGCCAAGACCTTTGTCTTCCTGACTCGAGCACTAACCCAATTCCAAAGTTACCCTGTATTATTTTATAAATCTTTGGTATTTAATTTTTGATCCAGATATTGTTTTCCCTCTAGTAAAAACACTGCCATCCCCTCACACACATTCTCACTTTATATTTCCAAACCTCAAACAGTGGTTAAGGACTTAAGTAAATGTTTGTGGAATGCATGAATGGTGCTTTGGCTTTATACCTTCAGCTTTCAATGACTATGTGTTGATGACATTTTCCCCCCATTTTAGTTCATGGAATCCTAATTTGGCATAGATATAATGGATGCATGTATATGTATATATATGCATATCTATATCTATATCTATATACATAAACATTATTAAGCACTTACCATATGCCAGTCAAACACTGTATTAACTGCTGATTCAAATAAAGTCATTACTCTCATAGAACTTATATTTTAACAGCAAAAGACAAAATGGGAAAAGTATAGGGTGGAAAGGGCAGGTGAAGTGGCAGCCTGCTTTAGGGCAATAGAAGAAGGCTCACCTATCAGAACTCAGAGTTGGAGGAGGGGTCCTCAGGGTCCAAGAAACTAGCAATGCTTAATAAATGCTTGTTAGCTGACCAATTAACCAGGCTAAAAATATTTACTGAATAGCTGTTCTGTGCAACTGCCCTTGGGTCTTTCTAGAATGGAATAGAGATTTCTGGTTAAGTTAGTATTTTAATAAGCTAAGAATTGCTAAATACATGTACATATATGTAGATGTATATCTATTTATTACATATTGATTACTAATTTTCAAAGAACTAGCATGCAAAAATATATTGAATAAAAGTTTTAAAAAGTTGAAAAAAACTTATTCATGTTTCCAAAATATTTTCTTGAAATGCATTATCTCACTTGATTCCTACAATAATTGTGATATAGAGAATATGGTTTAAAGGTTTTTGTTATTGAGTCATTGAGTTTTTTTATTAAAAGCTTTTTATTTTCAAAACATATGCATATACAATTTTCAACATTCACTCTTGCAAAATCTTATGTTCCAAATTTTTTCTCCCTCCCTTTCCCCCCTCCTCTGGATGGCAAATAACTCAATATATGTTAAATATGTGCATTTCTTCTATACATATTTCCACATTTTTCATGCTGCACAAGAAATATCAGATCAAAAAGGAAAACAATGAGAAAGAAAACAAAAAGCAAATGAATAACAACAAAAAGTGAAAATGCTATGTTATGATCCACACTCAGTCCCCACAGTCCTCTCTCTGGGTGCAGATGGCTCTCTTCATCACAAGTCCTTTTGGAACGGGCCTGAAGCACCTCATTGTTGAAAAGAACCCAGACCATCAGAATTGGTCATCATAAACACATGTTGCTGTATACCTTTTCCTGTCATTTTAAGCAATCTGAGAGGTGTATAGTGGTATCTCAGAGTTGTCTTAATTTGCATTTCTCTGATCAATAGTAATTTAGAGTTTTTTCCCATGACTAGAAATGGTTTTTAATTTCTTCATCTAAAAATTGTCTGTCCATATCCTTTGACCATTTATCAATTAGAGAATGGCTTGTATTCTTATAAATTTGAAATATTTTAGAAATGTGGCCTTTATCAGAACCCTTGTAAAAAAAATTTCCTGGTTTACTTCAGTTATGTCTAACTCTTCATGACCTCATGTGTTTTCTTGGCAAAAATACTGCAACGGTTTGCCATTTCCTTCTCCAGCTCATTTTATAGACGAGGAAACTGAGGCAAACAGAGTGAAGGGGATCACACTATTACTAAGTATCTGAGGCTTCATTTGAATTCAGGAAGATGAATCTTCCTGACTCAGATCTGGCACTCTTATCCAGTATATTTCTTTATTATCCTAGATCTTTTTCACTTCAACAAGATTACACTGGAGTATCTAATACCTTTCTACTGAACAATTCAGGCTGCAGATTGAAAGCCCTACATGCCTTTGTTGCCAGTCTCCATGAGCCCAAAATTCACCACCTGGTAGGTGACTTAGTGATAAGCCTCACTACTCTTGGCCAAGGTCATCCTCAGACAATGGGCACACAGTCCACTGCTGCCCTTGAACATTTTCCAACTTGAAAGGCCCTTCATCTGTTTCACTGAAATGACCTTTGAGAGGTCAGGTTCATCTCAATGAAGTAAACAAGCTTTTATTTAATGCCTAGAACTGAGCTAAGTGCTGGGGATACAAACTTAAGAGACCTTGCTCTCAAGGACTTTCCATCCTTCTGGAGGTATATGAGATATTTACAAAAGAGTTTGTTGTTCATCTGTTTTTCACTCATGTCCAACACTTTGTGACCCCTTTTTAATGTTTTCTTAGCAAAGAGTAGTTTATTATTCCTTTCTGCTTATTTGATAGATAAGAAAACTGAAGCATATTGGGTTAAGTGATTTGCTCAGGGTCACACTGCCAGTAAGTATCTGGGGCCAGATTTGAACTTCCCTTCTCCAAGTCCAGTGCTTTATGGCACCACCTAGCGTCCCACAAAAGAGCACATGCAGAAAATATAGAAAATAAATATACAGTCTTGGGGTTAGGACTAATAATTGAGGGAGTCTGAAGGAAAGGTATCTTGAAGGAAGTATTACTTGCAGTAAGCCTTGATGGGAGCCAGGATTCCAAGAAGTGGAAATTATATGGGAGAATATTTCAGCATACGTGTGAAAGAATATACTTGTAAAGAACATTTAAGGAGGCTAGTCAAGCTAGAACACAGAGATTGTGAAGGAGAATAAAATGTAATTAGTCCAAGTAAAAGAAAAAAAAATCTAGTCAGAATGTACAAGACTTTAAAAGCCAAACAAAAGAATTTTTACTTTCTCCTGAGGACAAAGGAACTGAGGTTTCTTGGACTGGCGATTAACATGGTCAAATTTATCCATTTAAGAATATCAGTTTGGCCATTTTCTAGAGAATAGATTAGAGAGGGAAGATACTCTTGGATAAAGGGAATGTATGTATTTTATTTACAATGCTATCCAGGTGACAGGTGGTTGTGGTGTGAGTGGAAAAAAGGTAGTGGATATGAGGTCAAGGAAGTGGAACCTTTAAGACATAACTGACTGGATCAGAGGGAAGGGTAATGGAAAGAGTCAAGGGACCTTGGTGACAAGAAGAATGTGCCTTAGACAGAAACAGGGAAAATTAGGGGGAAGGGAAAGAGAAAGACTTCTGATTTGGACATGAGGAGTTGTATCCACTCGTGGAATGTTCTGGAGGAACTGTCAAGCAAGAGCTGGAGAAATGAAGGCTGAATATGTAGATCTGGAAGTCATCTATATTAGGAGAGAGGAAGGAAACAGAGATTTTTAAAATATTTATCGTGTGCCAGGTACTCTACTAAGCACTTCACAAATACCCCATTTCATCCTCACAACAGTTTACAAGAGAGGAAACTGAGGCAGACAGCACTCTGGTCAGTTGATAGCTCAGAGTCATGGTTAATATCTGAAGGCTGGCTTTGAATTCAGGTGTTCCTGACTCCAGGACCAGTGCTCTGTATCCACAGTGCCACTTACTTGCCTCTAATCACCAAGAGAGAAGAGAGGAGAGGGCCCAGAACATAGCCCAGGGGTAAACTTGACCACACAGGGAAGGGGAAGGATGATGAATCTGTACAAGAGGCTGACAGGTAGCGAGACAGCCACATTAGAGCCTGAGCAAGAAAGCAGAGCATGTGAGAAAGAAGGGGTGGATGGGGTGCCTGTCATAGTGGACAGGTTAGCATGGTTAGAACAATCTTGGTTCAAGTCTCAACTCTGACACATAGCAGCTACATGACCCTGGGGAAGCAATTTAACCTCTAAATGCTCTCAAGCTATTTATCCAGGCAAGTTTCTAAATGGGGGAGAGGTACATTAGGTACATTAGGTACATTAGGCAATGGCGCTTCCTCATTACAAGCTGCCTGCACACTGACAAAATCACAGATTTGGAGAATAAATTTGGTAAATAATGCCACAAAGATTTATTAAGTCCCTGAAATGTGCTTGGTACTCAAAGTCATAGGATTGTAGCTCTAAAACTGGAGGGGGATTCTGATAAAGGCTTCATTTCTAAAATGTATAGAGAATAGATTCAGATTTATAAAGAATATAAGCCATTCTCCAATTGATAAATGCTCAAAAGATATGAACAGATAACTTTCATATGAAGAAATTAAAACCACTTCTAGTCATATTAAAAAAAAAAAAGCTCTAAGTCACTATTGATCAGAGAAATGTAAATAACTCTGAGGTACCACTACAAATTTCTCAAGATTGGCTAAGATGACAGGAAATGATAATGTTGGAGGGGATGTGGGAAAACTGGGACACTGATACATTGTTTGTGGACTGTGAACAAATGCAGCCATTCTGGAGACCAATTTGGAACTATATGCAAAGGACTATCAAACTCTGCATAATTTTTTGATCCAGAAGTGTCTCTACTGGACCTGTATCCCAAGGAGATCATAAAAAAGGGAAAGGGATCCACCTGTGCAAAAATGTTTGTAGCAACCATTTTTTAATGGCATGAAACTGGAAACTGAGTGGTTGCTCATCAAAAAATGGCTGAATAAGTTATGATATATGAATGTTATAGAATATTATTGTTCTATAAAAAATGATTAGCAGGATGATTTCAGAAAAGCCTGGAGAGACTTACATGAACTGATGCTGAGTGAAATGTGCAGGACCAGGAGATCATTATATACTTCAACAACAATACTATATGATGACCAATTCTGATGGATGTGGCCCTCTTCAACAATGAGAGGGACCAAAGCAGTTCCATTTGTTCAATAATGAAGAGAACCAGCTATACTCAGAGGAAAAACTCTGGGAAATAAGTATGAACCACAACATAGTATTTCCACTCCCTCTGTTTTTGTTCACTTGCTTTTTTGATTTCCTTCTCAGGTTATTTTCACCTTATTTCTAAGTCCAATTTTTCTTGTGCAGCAAAATAACTTCATGGATATGTGTGTGTGTATATTATATATATATATGCATATATATATATATATATATATATATATATATATAGTATTTAACATATACTTTAATATATTTAACATGTATTAGTCTACCTGCCATCTAGGGGAGGGGGTGGGGGGAAGGAGGGGAAAAGTTGGAACAGAAAGTTTTGCAGTTGTCAATGCTGAAAAATAATCCATGCATATATCTTGTAAATAAAAAGCTATAAAAAAAAAGAAAGGCCTGGAGAGACATGAACTAATACTGAGTGAAGTGAGTAGAACCAAGAGAACATCATACACAGCAACAAGATTATATGAAGATCAACTGTGATGGATTTGACTCTTTTCAACAATGAGGTGATTCAGGCCAATTCCAATAGACTTGTGATGGAGAGAGCCATCTGTACTCAGAGAGAGGACTGGAACTGAGTGGGGATCACAACATAGCATTTCACTCTTTTTGTTGTGGTTTGCTTGAATTTTGTTTTTTTCTTATTTTTTAACTTTTTGATCTGATTTTTCTTGTGCAGCATAATAATTGTAGAACTATGTATGGAAGAATTGTACATGTTTAACATATATTGGATTAGTTGCTGTCTAAGAGAGAGGGTGGGGGAAGGGAGTGAGAAAAATTTGAAACACAAGGTTTTACAAGGATGAATGTTGAAAACTATCTTTCCATGTATTTTGAAAATTAAAAGCTATTACATAAAAAAAAAATCCAAGGTACCTCAGCTGGCATCTCTTTTCTTTATAGACTTCTTTTTACAGATAAGAAAATTGAGGGTTGACTTATTCAAAGTTATGCAGAAATAGTATCAGAGATGGGATTCAAAGATAAAAAAAATGAGCCAGTCTTTTTTCCTCAGAGTTTGAAATATAATGGGGGTGGGATACTAGACACATACATAAATAAATAGTGCAACATAAGAAAAAAAAAAGACATCAATGAAACGAGCAAATCTGATTGGGAAAAGACCACTTGCAGCAGGAGTAGGGGGGAAAAAACTCATGAAAGAGCAGTAGGCAGCCTGAGCTCTGAAGCAGAAGTGAGGAAAGAGTTTCTTCTAAGTAAAGAAGTTTGTGCTAATGCACAAACAAAAGTTTAGAAGTTATAAGGTAAAGAAAACACTACTAATGGATACACTTTTCCATATTACTTTAACAATAAACTCATAATTTATTCATTTTGGCAGAATACTATGCAGTAAAACTCTTAATTCATCACTCCAAACTTTTCCTCAGGAGACGAACTAATTCAGAACCCATCAGCATAGATGAGCAGTGTAAATTACTGTTTTCAGCATGCATTACTTTGCACTTATCCACAAAGGATTGCATCTAGTAGTTTGAGATCAGTTGTGTCTCATAATTCCCATCATCTTCCAAGTAGACCCTTTTTAGAAAGCTCATTACTACTGCTATTTGGCTCTGCTCTGGGAAAAAGTGGATTTTTACAGCTTCCAGACTCTATCCTGCCCACAAGTCCTTAATTAGTTAGCCTTAATGTTTATTTCCCCTCCCCATGTAAAACATTCACTATATTTTTTTGCAACAAAAATCCCTTTTGTTCGATATCTACATTATCACTTTAGCATAAAGTATTATCACTGTTTTATTCAGTAGCAATTCAATTCCATCAAAATTTATCCACTTAAGAATCAAATTTCTGCCAGGTAAACAATTTCAAGAATATCACAAGCACTATGATTTTCCTTAATGACAGTTCAAATAAATGAGATAATCTCACATTTCATTTCTCTTCCCCTTAACTATTTGCATTTCTCACTAGATATATTTTTAGTCCTCCCTTCCTCCCCACTAGGGAGGGCAGAGGTAAATGGGAGGTGATGAACAGATACACCAGTAAAATAACACTGTGAGAGGAAATAGCTTGTATCCATTCCCTTTTGAAAACTAGCCATGGAATGGATGGAAATCCCTGATTAGTGCACAAGTCAGAAAGCAATAGGCTCCTGATAAATTCGAGCCTCAATCTGGGGCTTTGGGGGTTTACTCTCCCCTCTCCTATAGCTGTTGCCTTTTCCCTGGTTGGTTTTGTTTTGAAAGTTACACATTTTCTAGCAAGGCACTAATGGTAAACTGTAGACACAATCACAGTGGAGAAAACGAGAAATACAGGAAATGGTTCTGGGATGGGGGTAGAGGGAGTGGAGGAAAAGTCTTTACTTTAACCCATGTCCGCACTTTCTCCCGCCCCCTTCCCCTTGGAAAGTTATCATCTCCAGTTGTTAAAAATCTCGATCCTCCTGAAATAACCCTACACGTTTGGGTTGGGGGGAAATTGTGAGAATCTTTTAGTATTTCCAAGTTCAAAGAACTCTGGACCGCTAAATGGAAAAAAAGCAAGCAAGCAAGCAAGCAAGCATGTGCTTAAATAAATCCAGAAACACACACACATTCGCCTTTCAGTCCTTTACCCAGGCTGAACCCACAGAGACAATCAGCCCAGATGTGGTCTGCCCCACCTCCACGCCCATCTTTTTCCATCCCGCAACTCCTCCATACCCACCCCCATCACACCGCTTCCCACAAAAATGCAGCCGGGGCGTTTGTAGCAGGCGCGACTGAAACCCCCACATAATACTGTAGGAAAAGGCGCAGGCATCCAACCTCAGCTGGGTGTTCGGAGCGCCCAGAATGGACCAACGCGGCCATCCGAGATGAGCGCAAGGAGCACCAGCCCACTGAAAGCACGCACCCAACCGCAACCTCCAGAGCCCAAGAGGAGCGGCGGGCGGGCCGGACTGATCTCCCTCCCTCCAGCATCCCCGGGGAAAGCGGTTCCAGGAACCTTTTTTTTTTTTTTCCCTCTTGCAGGCAGTAGCAGCCAGAGCCAAGGACAGAAGAAGCTGCTTCCTTCCCATTCTCACTAACCCTCCGGCCCCTACTCCAGGCCAAAGAGAGCTCCCTGAGGTTTCAGCAGAGGGATTCCCCCTCTACCCTTCCTCCACTTTTCTCTCAACCCAGGTTTCCGAGTAGGAGGGAAGCAGCTTTGAGAGAATGAAACTCCGGAGAAAGCCCGCCCGCAATAAAGGACTCAGTAGCCGCTGTCCTGCATCTCCACTTTTTGCTAGATTTGGGCCCGCCACCGGCTGTTCTCCCGGCACCGCCGCCTCTCTTCCAGACAAGCTTTTCTTGCCAAGCCCCCCAAATTAAATCAGAGAAATAAACCGCTTTCGGGGGGGGCGAAGAGGAGGAACAGAGAGGTGCTCCCTGCCCGGCCAAAGAAGCCTAAGGCTCTCTACCCATGCCCCTTCTTCTCCCGGACTGGCCGGCGAATGAATGGAGTTGACCCCCCAATTCCTTTTCCCCACTTACCCGCCCGCCCAGAGCAGAATGAGAGCTGCCGCTCTCCTTGCTGGGAAGTTGGCCGCCAACTAAGCCCACGGGGCTCGGACCCTGGGCCGGGAAGTGGCCCGGGACTTCGCCAACAAGCCTTTTCTTCCCGTTACGCCTCTTTCCCACCTCGCTCTTGGCCCGGTTGGCCGCTAGTCTCGGGACTGTAAAGTGGAGGAGGGACGAGGAAAGGAGGAGGAGGCAACAGGATTGGGGAGGGGAAAGAGGGGTCGACAGAGTTTGGGGGAGGAGAGGAACCGAGGTTTAATGCTAAAAGAGCTCTAACCTCCACCACCACGGAGGCCCAGAGAGGCAGAGAGCAACCGAGCCTCAGTGTTCAGGATTGGCCAGAGGCTGACTCTCTCTCCATTCACCAGGGTCTTGCCTCCCAGCTCCTTTTCTCCAGCTCTGCAGACAGTCCCCTAGAAACCCGGGAGGGGGGCGTGGTGTCCCGGTGGGAGGGGCGGAGAGAGCTGAAGGGGGTTCTCCTCTGGGGGCGGGGCAGTTGGGAGGAACAGAAAGGAGGGGCCAACGGGGGCTCAGAGGGAGATGTACAGGGGAAAGGGGGGCGGAGAGCCAAAGATCTGGGCAGGGGGAAGGGATAGAGTGGAGAAAAGAGAGGTCCTGGCTGGCGGGAAGGGACCGAGGGGATGTCCTAAGGGAGGTGGGGGCAGGGGAGAGAGGTGTGTCTTGCAGAGAAAGGGAGTGTGTTGCAGAAAGGGGATCCCGAAGAGGAGGGGCAAAGGAACCCAATGGAGTGCAGATTAGCCCGGGACTGGAAAGCCTGGGAGCGCTCGCTGGGAGGGCATCTGTGGGTCAGGCAGAGGGGTGGTAAGAAGGAGGAACGGAGCTGGTTGGTATGTGGAGTGGTCATCACTCCCAGGTGCCCCTGGGGCTCAAGAACTAAAGGTTGGGCTATCTGGGGGTTTAAAAGCTGGCCCACTAACTTCAGGAGTCCCGGGAAGGAATACGCCTGGGCTAGACCCGACTGGGGGAATCCCCCGGGAGCGCAGAAGTAGTTTCAGACCAACTCTCTCACGAGAGCAAGAGCGAACTCCAAGCTGCAGAATAGCCAAGCCGAGTTCCGGCCAGTGGCGCCGGCTAGGGAGGACAGAGGGGCGGAGTCCCGGGGCCCCTCCCCAATGCCCGAATGGTGGAGGCAAGGGGGGGGGGGGAGCCCAGAGCTGGACGAGAAGATGTGCCAGCTTCGATCCCTGAGCCAAAGGGTGACATCTGGGAAGTAACAGGGTCCACCGACAGTAGAGAGGAAATGGGATGGGGGGTATGTGGCAAAAAACCTTCCCCTCTCCAGCTGTGAACTCTGAGACCAATTTAGAGAAGGAAGGAAGAAGGGAAATAGAGAAGGGGGGAAAAGAGGACAACAGACTGTCACAATTTGGTCAGGCCTCGGTCCTGCCTACATAATGTACTTACTGCTGAAATGGATTTTTTCCTATAGAGAAAGGGAACTAAGCTGAAATGGGCCTATATAAAATAAATGATTTCTTGTCTCAAGATCTCTTTTCATGAAACTTATTTCAACCATGAATTCGTTTTAACAAAAACCCCCAAATTTTCTAAAAACAAAATAATCTATAGGAAAAGCAACAGCCACAAACCTTACCTGTAGCCAAGTCATCAAAACTTGATAATTCAAAAGTTAAAAGATGACTGTAAGAATTGGAAAAGCTAAGTTCCAGTTGCAGAGGTCTGTGGTTTGAGGAGTTGGTTTAAACAAGGAGACTGGGTCTAATGAATCTTTGCTTCTCTCCAGGTTTATCTATCTATCCACTTTTTTAGATTTTATTTTAATGACTTCACCTTTCTTAGAATTTCATCTAACAATTGTACGTTATACCAATTCTTTAAGTGTTTAGTAATATCAGGGGATTTCCAACCTCTGAAGCTCCTGAATCTCTTTTCAAGGCCCTAAACTGGATACTTTTGGAAGTTTTTTCCTATGGTGCTTCCTCTATATACTCCTTCCTGTCACATCCTAATCTTCAACAATCATCAGTGCTAGTACATACTAATTTATATAGTCCCCAACATTGATTCTCCTAGGAACTTCAGATGCACACCTCGAATTACAGGAAACCTCCACCTGTATGTACTATATTTTAACATGGCCAAAAAGGAGCCATAATCATATGAACAACTTAGTATTGGTCGAAGAGTTGGATTTGGAGTTATGGATGATCTTTGTTCAAGTTCTTCTGCTACTACCTTAAGTAGCTGAGCTCTGCAAATCATTTGCTGACTTTCTGAATCTCAATATTCATATCTAAAAATGAGGAGATTGGCATAGGTACCTACCTCTTTGCAACTTATAATATCATTAATGTTTTCCCCAAAGCAGACCCTTCTACAAACTTCTCTTTCTGCTATTATATGATCAGGTTAAAAATCTTGGTGTCATATCTGAGTCTTCCGTTTCCCTCACATTCTGTTGCCAACCACTTTCCAAGTCCTGTTCAGTAGTACCTTCACAATATGTCTTACAGCTATTCTTTCTCTTTTTCTCCTCTATAAGAAATTAGGTGTCAATTGCCATTTCACAAAACATACAACAATGAATTCCATATGGATACCAAACCCAAATATTAAATATCATATCATAGAAAAATTACAGTTGACTGTGTTTAATAAATGTGTATTGACTGTGGTATATGATTATAATGGAATACAATTGTGCTATAAAAAATGACAAGCAAGATCTTTTCAGAAAAACCTGGAAAGACTTAAATGAATTGATATGAAACAAAGTGAGAAGAATGAGGAGAGCATTGTACATAGTAACAGTAATATACTATGATGAGCAACTGTAAATGACAGATATTCTCAGCAATACAATGATTCAAGACAATCCCAAAGTACTCATGATGAAAAATGCTATCTGCCACCATAGAAAAAAAAAAAAACTGATGGTGTCTGCATACAGATTGAAGCATATTATTTTTCACTTTTCCCCTTCCTTCCTTCTTTTTTTGGTTCATATTTTCTTGAACAAAATGACCAATATGGAAATGTCTTTTACATGATTGCACATGAATAATTTATATCAGATTGCTTACTATCTCAGGGAGAGAAAGAAGTGGAAAGAAGGAAGGGAAGAAAAAAGGAAGGAAAAGATAGAATTAGAAACCCAAATTTTAAGAAAAAAACAATGAATGTTTAAAATTGTTTCTACATGTAATTGGAGGGAAATATTTTTTAAATGCTTATTGACTAACTGGCATATTACTTATAGCCAGATCTATGCTTAAGGGAGAAGTCTTAACTAAATTAGGGATAGAAATGATCATAAAAGATAGGATAAAGTTGAATAATTTTTCCATAAACAACTTCAACATGATTACAATAAGGAAATAAAGTCAATTAGGAAAAATATTTGCATCAAATATTTCTGATGGAAGTCAAGGTGTAAGGGCTGTTTTATTATATAGCACTTCACAAATCAATTTACAAATATTCTCTCATTTTTATCCTCACAGAAGCCCTTGGGGATAACTGCTATTATTATCCTCATTTTTCAAATGACAAAATTGAGGCAGATAGAGAATAGGTAACTTTTCCAGAATTACCCAACTAATTAGGATTTGAGTCTAGATTTGAATCCCAATCTTCATAACTCCAGGTCCTTCTAGACTTCCACCTGATGAGATCCTGAGTAATTAGGTAGGGTTGGCAGAGAAACACTGAAGTATTGATGGAATTATTCCCTGAGCCAAGCAAGGAAGGGCACTGATGGTGATCAATTTAATTTTATAGTCCCACTTTGCTGAATCCAGCCAGAAATTCAAGTTATGTCAAACTCCTAAGGTTAAATTTCCCCTATAAATCTGTTCATGGCTCAAGCCATCTTTGCCAAATCCCTTTTGGGGGTTATAGCCTGCCACTGGCACTCTGGCTCACAGTGTCTTTGCCCTCCCTCGTCCCCTGTATCATGATGTCTTCCTCATCCCTCCCACCATGCTTCATGATGTCTCTCTAAGACACTCATGGAGTATTCCTTTTCTCCTGATTACTTGTGAGTTCCAGAGAACTTGCCTTTTTCATTGTTGATTAGTAAAACCTCTTCCTTGCTAAATATATGCTCTTCCAACTCTATTTCATATATACCACTCCTATTGCCTATTGTATCTCTTCATTTTGTCTGTAGCCTCTTCTCCTAAATAAGCCTACCTTTTGCTAAAAAGAACGGCTATTGTGAGGTCTTCACATGATCAAACCCCAACATTTGGTGCCTACATCAATCTCATCATTTGATGCTGACCCTCAAGTACACCATTTGGAATTAGAAATTGCTTTCACATCATTTGGTGCTGAAATTTCACCTCCTAAACCACATCACATCCATTGTATTTCCTGCTCATTTCTACAAATATATAGGGAATTGAAACTAAATACATGACTAGGAGCCATTTCTTCATCTTTCAATACTCAATAGATATAAACAAGAGTTTTCAAAAGAGAGAGGAAAAAGATCAACCACATATATTAAAATACCTCATCAAGTTAGCAAAAATGATTAAAGGCCAAATATTCAATTTGGGGAGGACTATGAGAAGGAAAATAAACTGATATCTTTTGATAGAGTTATGAATTGATCTAACTATTCTATACAACAATTGGTAATTATGCAAGAAAAATCAATAAACTGTTCACACTTTTTTTACCTAGTAATCTCTCTACTGCATAGCTTCTTAAACTGTGGATTGTGACTCCATATGAGATCATGTAATTGAATGTAGGGGTTGTGAAATTATAATGTATTATCAATGTTTGATTTATATACTTATATAGCTAAGGTCAAGTAAAAATTTCTAGGGTGAAAAGAGGTAGAGAATGAAACAAAGTTTAAGAAACCCTGCTGGGCACATGTATTAAAATATCAGTGAAAAAAGAAAGATCCTACATAGAATAAACCATTCAAAGTAGCAATCTTTGTAGTTGCAAAACAAAATGTTTAAGTTTAGCAATTTAGTAATGATAGGACAATTTGTGGTGTATAAATGTAATGGAATGTTGTGGTACCACAAGAAAAAATGAATATGAGGAAGTCAGAAAAAAACATGACAAGATTTGAATGAACTGAAGGAAGCAGAACCAGGAGAGCTATACACACAATGAGTATAAACAAAAATAACTGGAAAAGGCAGTTGAACTTAGATTAACTGCAATTAAAAAAAACAAAAACAAAAACTTAATTCTGGAAAGCAGATGCTCTAAGTAGAAAGGTGGGTGACTAAGATTTCTGAATGTTGGACTTCCTCCTTGTTATAGGGCAGAGATGTCAAACATGAAGCCCCAATCACATTAGCCTCCTCGATCTCCCCAAGAACCAGATTAAAATACAATTGGGAAATATTTAACAAAATAAATAAGAAATATGATGGAGCACAAGATTATTTGTGATTTTGTAACTCAATATATAGAGATCCTTATCTGTGGTTTAAAAGTCCTGGTTTCTAATTGAATTTGACAATCTATTAGAGAACCATATCACTATTCAAATCTCCCAAAGACAACAAGGACAGAAAGGACTCATTTATATAACAATACTGACAGCAGCACTTTTTTGGAGTTTTTTCCCCCCTAATTCCAAAGAACTGGAAACAAAGTGGGTACATAGCAGTTGAGGGATAGCTGAAAGAATTAACGATATTTTATGTAATAGAATATTATTGAACCATAAGAAATAGTGAAAGGGATAGAGTTAAAGAAGTCCTGGAAGATTTGTTTGAACTGAGCCATTGTGAAATGAACATTAAAAGAATAATTTTTACAATTATTTTTTTATTTAGAATTTTTTTTCACAGTATATATGCATGAGTAATTTTTTTTATAATATTATCCCTTGTATTCATTTTTCCAAATTATCCCCCCCTCCATTCTCTCCCCCCCCATGACAAGCAATCCCATACATTTTACATGTGTTACAATAAAACCTAGATACAATATATGTGTGTAAATACTATTTTCTTGTTGCACATTAAGTATTAGATTCCGAATGTATAAGTAACCTGGGTAAATAGACAGTAATGCTAACAATTTACATTCACTTCCCAGTGTTCCTTCTCTGGGTGTAGTTATTTCTGTCCATCATTGATCAACTGGAAGTGAGTTGGATCTTCTTTATGTTGAAAATATTCACTTCCATCAGAATACCTCTTCATACAACATTGAAGTGTACAGCGATCTTCTGGTTCTATTCATTTCACTCAGCATCAGTTGATGTAAGTCTCTCCAAGCCTCTCTGTATTCCTCCTGCTGGTCATTTCTTACAGAGCAATAATATTACATAACATTCTTATACCATAATTTACCCAACCATTCTCCAATTGATGGGCATCCATTCAACTTCCATTTTCTAGTTACAACAAAAAGAGCTGCCACAAACATTTTGGCACATATATGTCTCTTTCCGCTCTTTAGTAATTCTTTGGGATATAAGCCCAGTAGTAGTACGGCTGGGTCAAAGGGTATGCACAGTTTGATAACTTTTTGGGCATAGTTCCAGATTGCTCTCCAGAATGGCTGGATTCTTTCACAACTCCACCAACAATGTATCAGTGTCCCAGTTTTCCCACATCCCCTCCAACATTCATCATTATTTGTTCCTGTCATCTTAGCCAATCTGACAGGAATTTTTACAATTATTGTAACGGAAAATGAATTTTTAAGGTTTAATTTTAATAAATTCAATGACCAATCAAGACTCCAAAAGACTAATGATGAAGCATACTTCTGTTTGAGATAAACTGAGTGGAGATTTCTCTTGGGAATGTGGCTTTGAACTATGTCCTAATTGTGACTTGAAACTTTTCAATAACAAGTTGAGCTTTAGTTAAAAAGCTGCAGGTGTTTCTTTGTCTAGGATGAACATTCCATTTCCCCCTTTCCCCGGGGTTTACCCTCACCTCTTAATTAGCATTTAAGTACTTCTTTTAAAGGTGATGTTGGGAAATTTAGGTAACAGAATTCTCTCATCTAAGAATATCTGCTTGTATAGCAGTTCTTCAGGGAAATTTAAATTAAGAGTTTGTTATTTACTAATATTCTTTTGTTTCTTAGATAGACTTCCATGTTTAGTATGTAAGCCTGGACACCCCCAGACAATGGGAGAAAAGGCCAGGGATGGGAGTGGGGGTTTCTGCATTCTGCATTCTATTTAATTTTATGTTTTGCAGTTTGTGCACTCCTCTACTGATTTCTTGTCTATAGGAAGTTGCCCTCTCTCTAAAAATCATAATAAATCCCTTTTTGCCTTTTTAAAAAATCTCAAGAATCTCTAATTTTAATTTGGGTAAGGGTCACTGTCCCACACAAGTCGAAACTCTTGGTAAAAAAAAAAAAAATGTGATGCAGGTACAGAAGAAGTCATATATTTCCAGGAAGACAAAGGAAAAGATTTGTTTTGCTTGACTATTTTTTGTTATGGGTTGGGGGGAAGGCTTTTTTTGGCAGAAAGAGTTGGGAAGGGAGTAGTTTAGAAATGTAAAAGAAAAAAGTAAGAAAAGAGCATTCAGAAGGGGTAAAGATAATATTCAGAAGTTCAGAAAGGGTCACAGTTAAACAGGATTACTGGGTTAAATATCTGTGCTTTTAAAATAAATAATTAATATGTAATAAAGATATGTGATTTCAGAAACAATCCTTGTTCTTCCTTGCATATAGAAATGTTCATGTTTGTTGATATTTAGGGTAAAAAAAAAATTAAAGACAATTTGGGAGACTAGAGAGTTCCATGACAGAACCTTGGGGAATTAGGAGAAAGATGTGGATAATAGCACAGCAGAGAAAAATTCCAAGTTATTTCTCTGAATGGGATATATAACAGGTGTAGCAGAATGCAGTGATGATACTTTAAGAAGCTAGAAAGACTGGTAAGTGCAAAAGACAGAGACATTGAACCCCTTCAGATGCAAAAAAGACATTTCAAATGTTTGTAGGCTTGAACAGCTGAAATGCATTATAAAAGATCAGCAAAGACAATAAATTTGACTCCAGGGAATCGATCGGTATTCACACACCTTTCTTCCAAGTCCTGCCTCTACCTTAAACTCCATTAGGAGACTGGGAAGTGTAACTGGGAGGACTGAGACCTATAAGCCCAACAGCCAACCAAGACTTTCTATTTGAAGAAACTAACTCAAAAGAAGGAAGTATCTTTGAACAGGAGAGAATAATCCTTTTTAAATTTTTTTGCCTGGAGGTGACAAACTTGATTGTAGAGGCTGTGAGGGAATCAAACAAGAGAGTTTTCTGCCAATCCTAAGTTAAAGGGAATGGTTGCTATTATACATCTATTTCAGTTATGTCTGATTCTTCAGGACCCCTCTTGGGGTTTTACTGACAAAGGTACTGAACTAGTTTGTCATTTCCTTCTCTAGCTCATTGTACAGATGAGGAAACTGAGGCAAAGAGGGTTATGTGACTTGTCCTCGGTCATACAGTTAGTGTCTGAGGCCAGATTTAAACTCCCTGACTCCAGACCTAGCTCTCCATTGCACCACCTAACTGCCCAGGAATTTCCCTTTCTGAAACATCCCAGTGGCCATCCTCTTGAAGAAAAGGCTATCTAGCTGAAATTTCATCTTAGTAGCTAAAAATAGTGAGAAGTAACAAATGCCCATCAAAGAGTAACTTCAGGGAGTCCAGCTAAAAGTTCCATATGGAAAAGATGCCACACTTTGAGAACAGTCCAGTGGTTAAGCATTTCCATTAATTTTTGTGCATTCACTTTCTAAATTTTGAGTTCTAAATTCTTCCCTCCCCCACCGTTTAAGAAGGCAAGCAAGATCATACCCAGTATACAAGACATTTGTGTTTAAATAATGATACAAGTCAGCAAATGCTGAAATGACAAAGTGCCTAAAATGCTTGTCATGGTCAATAAATGGTTCAGAGGAAGGAAAGTTTCCTGTGATCTGTATTGAAGGGATAAGGTCCTGTGAAGGAAGAGGCCAGAAATAGCTATCAACTAATTGAGTAATCTGTCTTGTTCAGTCCAGCATCGGAGAAAACTTTTAGGGAGCTGGCTTCTCTGAGTGACGTGCTTGACTCACCCTAGCATGGATTGACCTATCCAGACAAGATTCAGTGTCATTTGAAGAGCCTTCATTTAAGAAAAAAGGGATGTTGAGGCCCTCTAATTTTGGAGTTGTGGTTTTTCTTGTCTAGATATATTCCCTACGTAAGTGTCTTGCTGCTATTATAGTTTACATTTATGTCCATTCTCCCTCCTCCCTGTGGAGTTAGAAGGTCTGGTCTATGATTTACCATAGTTTCAATTTGGCAGCTAAAAGTTAGAGAATGGATTGGGAAGGAAAGTAATGAGGGGAAGGGAAGCTAATGAGGATGCAATTGCAAAAATATAGGCTAGAGATATTGAGGGCGTGGAACAGGGTTGTAGCCATTTAAATGAAGTGAAGAAGATGGATTCAAGTTATGTGGTAGAAGTAGAGTTAAAGAAAAAAAACAACTTGACAATAGGACTGAGGGAGAAGAGAAAGTCAAGGATGACTGAGGTTGTAAACCCAGAATAATGCTAGTGCTCTTAATAGAAACAAAGAAATTAGGAAGAGGTTTAGATTCAATGGGGGAAATGATGATTTTTTTGGGGGGAGGACAGTTGAGTTTCAGATACCTATGAGTCATTCAGGTGGAAATGGCCAGCAGGGATTCTATCTGTAGTGGCTAATTCATTGCAGAGCTGTGAGAAGAGGAAATACGGAGTGTGAAGCATTTCATAAATCTAAAAATATGATATAAATGTTGTTATATTATTTTATATTATATTAGAATGTGAGCTCCTTGTGAGAAAAGATTCTTTCTGTCTTTCTTTGTATCTCCATAGCTTACAGTGGCTTAATAAATACTTTTTAAAATTGATTTATCGACTCAAAGGTAGGAAATAAGTCTGATTCAGGGATATGCTAGCACATAGTAACAACTGGCTCTTCCAAAGAAAGAAAGGAAGGAAGGAAATAACAGGAGAAAGAGAGGAAGGAAGGAAGGAAAAAAGAAAGAAAAAGAGAGAGAGAGACAGAGGGGGGGAAGGGAGAGAAGGAGGAAGGAAGAGACAGAGAGAAAGGGAGGGAAGGAGGAAGGAAGCAAGGAAGGCAGGAAGGCAGGAAAGAAGGAAGAAAAGAAAGGAAGAGAGAATAGGAAGGAAGGAAAGAAGGGAGGAAGAAACATACACAACACACACCCTTAAATTTTATCTGCATCATCAGCATTTTCTCCAACACTTTGTTAAGTCTCCCAGATCAACAAAACAATAGATCAAGTCCTGATTTATAGGTTTTGTCTATAATAGCAAGCACTAATACATCCCTGATCCTGTTTATCTTTGCTTTGTTTGTTTATCTTTGTTTACCTTAGTGTCTATCAGAGTATATTGAAAGTAATAGGTATTTGTTAGTCTTCATTGAATTAATAAATAAATGAATGTTCCATTAGGGCAAGGACTATGTCTTATATAAACTTTGTATCACTCCTAGTACCCAGCAAAGTGCTCTGTACATAGAAGGCATTCATGAGTAAGTAATTAATAGGCAGCATTTACATCAAGTTTAAGATTTGAAAGACACTTTACATATAATCTCATTTGATCCTCACAATAATCCTATGAAGTAGATGCTATTATGTCCATTTCACAGGCAGAGAAAGCTGAGGCTGAGAGAGATTAAGTTACTTAACCAAAGAAACAAAGTTATTAAAAGTCATGACTTGGGGACAGCTAGGTGGTGCAGTGGATAGAGCACCAGCCCTGAAGTCAGGAGGACCTGAGTTTAAATTTGATCTCAGACACTTAACACTTCCTAGCTGTGTGACCCTGGGCAAGTCACTTAGCCCCAGCCTCAGGGAAAAAAAAGAAGAAAAAAAGAAGGCTTGTCTTAAATATCTGGTCTTCCTGATACTAGATCTAGTGGGGACAAGTTTCTTCATAAGCAAAATGATGCAGATTAGATGATAAAACAATCCTTTCCACTTTTTTTTTTCAGTGTGGCTATGATTAAAACTAATATTTGTTCTCTATATGTTTAAATTCGGAAATAGTAACCCCTAAGAGGTTCACTTTATAGCATCTCTTCAGGACCTACCCTGGGCATCTCATCTAAAAGCAGTTTCAGAATTGCATTCGCAATGATTTGGGTTAAAATCAGAGAAAGCATCTTCAGATAGTACTAACCCTACTTATATTTGCATACAGCATCAAGTCTGATGCTGATCTTAGAGGCCTTTCCATTTAATCCCACTCCCTCATTTTATAGCAAAGTGCCTGGAGAGGTATTGTTGTTTATCCTTTGTTCTCTAAGAGGATCAAGATCTGACATCTTAACTTGACCAGGAATTGGAATTATATGAGATTGAGCTGTGCAAAATCAGCCCCACTTTCTCCTCCAGAGTTATGAGTCCAGAGTCCAGAAGAATGGCGAATGTCTGGAATTTCGCAAAGTGCTGATCGATTCCATGGAAGAACTAAATGGAATTCAAATTAAAGGACTGGGAAAGATTCTTAATATTTAATCTAAGAGGCTAGGATTCTAGTAGGTATTATGGAGAGGAGGAGTCATGGAAGAAAGCGGGAGGAGAAAGTCAAGAATTCTCAAAAGTGAGGTATATGAGATGAGGAAACAAGCAAAATCAAAGAGTGTCTGGGAGGTTTAGTCAAATGACAAAGGAGGTCTAGGAAGAAAATAATAATCAGTCCTTTGGGTAAGTCATGGAGTAAAATTATAGTGATGCTTTAATAAAATGTCAGGCCTGGGTAACTTGCCTGTGCAGATCGCTGAGCACTCTGGGTGTCTGGACGTTAACACTCCTACTAACATAACCCTGCAACTACATGTCCAGATTTTTGGCAAGCAAAAAAACAGGCTGTAGCCTATCCTTTCATTGGGAGCATGAACCTTGCCTTAATTTTGTTGTTTAACATTTAAATATATTATGTATGTATAACTAAGAGGGAAGCATTTTGATACAGACTGAGATCTTTCAATTGTATTGATTTTGGGTACTGATTAGATCTTAAATGTATCTACAAAATTTTTTTTAAAGAATCTTTGATGCTATTCTTCTTCCCTCCCCCTTTCCTTTTACTTACTAGGACCTCCACATTCACCACCAGCTCTCTGACAGATATTCACAGATTTAGAGTTAGAAGCTACCTGAGAGGTATTTACCCTACCCCCTAATTGTTCTACAAATGAGGAAACTAAGGCTCAATGAGGTTAAGAGGCTTACCAGGATCACACAGGCAATAAGCAGGAAAGGCAACCTTTGAACTCATATTTTGTAATTCCAATTTCTCCACTAGACAACAACCAGCTCCGAAGAGTCAAGCAAATGAATGAATTCATTGGCTGTGCATCAGAATCTACCTTCCAAATGCCCTTACTATGAATGACCAATATTCCCTTAAACTGAGCCAAAACATTAGATGCTTCAGTTACAACTTTTAAAAATCATTTAGTCGTCATTAAACCTCTTGAATTTTACCCTGTATTTTCCCCAGTCTAAACTGAAAACTATTTTAAGGAATAATAACAGAGATGCAGCTTGGTCACTTTTATACCATAAAATCACTGGTTTTAAAAAGATTTATTTTGTCACATTTCTATGTCACCAAATCAACATGCATTTATTAAGCACCTACTGTGTTTCAGGTATTATGATAAGTACTAGAGATACAAAGAAAAGAAACACAAACCAAGAGTCCCTGTTTTTAGAGACCTCACTATATAATGGAGGTGGGGGGAAAACATGCACACAACTGGGTGCAATCAAGAAATATATAGAATAAACAGGGTAATCTATAGAGGGAAGGCATTAGCATTAAGGAGGCATTGGAAAAAGTCACTTGTAGAAAGTGAAATTTTAGCTGGAACTTGTGAGAAGATGGGAAGCAGAGATGAGGAGAAAAAGAATCCAGGCTGGTATAAATGAACAGAGACTGGAGATGGAGTAATTGTAAAAGGAAGAGCAAAGAAGGAAGGATCATTAGAGTATGTGAAGGAGAATATGAGATATGAGATATCTGGAAAAGTAGAAAGAGGCTAGGTTACAAAAGGGTTTAAAAGCCAAATTAAGGATTTTATGTAGGATCCTGGGGGTCATAGGGAATCCCCATAGAAATCTGTTGAATAATGAGGTAGACAGGATCAGACTTATACTTTATGAAGATCAACAACTGTTTGGAGGATGGATTATATTGGGAAAGACTCATAACAGAGAGAGACTAAGAAACAATTTATTGCAACAATCCAGACATGAAGTGATAAAGGCTTGCACCAGGATGGTGATGATATCATAGAAAAGAGGGCACATATGAGAGCTGTTGCAAAACTAAAAATGAAGGGACTTGACAATTCCAGTCATCATGACTTTTGTACTTCCAATGGACTTTGATGACATTGAAAGAGGGTTTTAACCCTGCCTCACTTTAATCCGATTCACAAGCAAATCAAGAGTTTACCCTGAGGCCATTGGTTCTCTCCAGTAACAATGGATAGAGTAGGGAGCCAAGGATAAAACCTGGATTGTAAACTTGGGTGACTGGGAACATGGTGTTACCCTTAAAAATAATTAGAAAATTAGGAAGAGGGGAGGAATTCAGGGGGTAAAATTAATGAGCTTAACTTTGGACATCTTGGGTTTTAGATGTCTATGAGACAGCCAGATCGAGATGTTTAATAGGAAGTTGAAAATTAATCTGGAGGTCAGAAGAAATATTAATTGATCTAAGAATAGATGATAATTGAATTAATTGGGGGCTGATTATATCACTAAGCACAATATTAAGGAAGAAGAAAACAGGGCTCAGGATAGAACCTTGAAGGATATACATAGTCATTGTGATCTGGATGAAGATTCAACAAAGAAGATTGAAAATGAGTGGTCAGAATGGAGAAGTGTCATGGAACAGAAAGATCAATAGGATCAAAGACTGCAAGGAGGTCAAAAGGGATAAAGATTAAGAAAAGACCATTAGATTTGGTAGTTAAGACATTGGTGGGGCAATGAATAGAACACTGGGCTTAAATATGCTGACCTGAGTTCTAATTTAGCCTCAGAATTTACTAGCAGTGTGACCCTAGACAAGTCACTTAATTCCAATTGTCTCCAAAAATTGGTTTCATTGGTAACTCTGGAAAAAGTTGTTTCAGTTAAATGATGCTGTTGGAAGCTAGACTGAAGAGCATTAGAGAAAGAGTGAAAAGAAAGGAGTAAAATCATCTATTATAGAAATCCTTCTCAAAGTATTTAATCTCCAATTCCTAAAGCAGGAAATTTCACTAAATAAATGCTCATTGTATTGTTTTAGTTGGATCAAATTCAATCTTTTTATTTTACAGTTGAGAAAACTGAGGCTCAGAGATGTTAAGTGAATAGTCCAATTTTATACAGTGTCATTGCTGTATTTGATGCAAGGGTCTCCTGACTCCTAATCTAGAATTCCTTCATTTTCTTGTTGCTATATTGCTACCAAACATGGAGGTTTTACTGGTTATTTGAGACCTAGGAACAGAGTGAACAGTCATGTTCTTGGTATTCAAGAATGGGACTCATTGGCTCCTGGGAAAGGCCTTAATTTAGATAGGACAAGGTCATCCACTGCAGCCTGGGCCATCCAGTCATCTTGACTTTGGTCCTGGTACTGGACCAAATGAATCTGGAGGAGTGAAGTCAATGATTTTGCACAACCCTACTTCCCTTAAATACAATGAATGTGCAAGTCAAGATATCACTCTCATGATGTTATTGTTCCTCTGAGAATAAACACAAACAACAACAACAGACATGAAAAAGGAGAAATATAAACCAATAGCTAGAGGGGATGGATGGATCAAGTGAGGGTTTATTAAGAACAGCAAAGACCTGAACATGTTTATAGGCAATAGAGAAGCAGACAGTAGGCCAAGAGAGTAGGGATGATAGATAGGGGCACTTTACTGGAAAAAGCAGGATAAAATAAGTCTGTAAAAGTTTTAGAAATTCACCATTCATACAAGATAAAAAGAGAGAAAATCACTCCTAGCCAAAGTACACATTTAAAGGACATTATAGGAGAGGGAAACTGGAATCCAAGAACTTTAAAATAAGCATAGTAATAGCCTAATTGAGTTCAAATATCATCACTAAATTCTAAGTAGAAGTCAGGTAGTGAATAGAAATTTAACTTAATCACCTGCCACATGGTAAATATTGGTGATACAAAAGTCAAAGGCAACTCTGGCCCTTAGAAAGTTCATGTTTTAAGAAGAAACAATATACAAACCACTAAGTTCAAACAACTAAGATAGAAGATAAGTTCAAGGGAAATAATAGAGAGGAGGTACTGGTATTAAAGGGTATTGGTACAGACTTCTCAGTGTAGGAAAAGAAGGAAAGAATGCACATCCAAAATGAATTCCACATCCAATTTTCATTCTTATTACCAAGAAAGCACAGGTACTGAGTAAGCCGGTGTGTAAGACTGAGTTGCAACCTATCCTTCAAAGATTTGTCATCAAAGGCAAGCTCAGGGGAGTAGGAAGACTCATGCTACTGACAGCAGAATAAAATGCTAATAAAAATATTAAATTCCACCAAAAAGCAGGTGCTGATCTAGGAGAACTTCTAAGAAGACCCAATTCTCAGGAATGAGTTAAAAAAAGGGTTTTTTTTTTCTTGTAGATGTTTCTCAAAAAGGAACATTAAATATTTTTCAGATTTAGAAAAACATAGTCACACTGAATAGGCATAGAATAGAAACTGAGGCAGATCTTTGTGTACCTAAGAGGAGAAAAGTGAGGCCATAATGCTTTCTTATGTACAGTCTCAATTTCTGTGCCTGTTTTATTCCTTTGGCCACAAGAAACTATAGTTTAACCTGCCTAATGAGGCAAAACAGCTTGGGTTTCTGCCAGTTGTTCCTAAACTACAGCAAATTCAACTCCGACAAAACTGGAGGGGAGAAGGTGCTGTGTTCATTTCCTCCTATTATGTCACCACTGCCATGGAGAAAATCAATCTGGCTCATATCCAATTGATCTTATCCCCAAGTAGGTGGAAAATTCCTTACAGTGAGAATTCTTTTTTTTTCTCCTGGAATGCTATTTTATGGATGTAAATTCTAACTTTTTCAGCTGTTGATTAAAGAGTAATTGGCAAGTTCAATCAACCTCAAATTCCCTGCCCAACTTTCACTTTAGAAAAGAAACTGGGAACCTATCTGGAAAGAGATGTAGCCAACAAAGAGGCTCCGGAGATTAACTGTCTTACAATATTCATGACTAGCATAAAACAGTCTAGAGAAAGCTGGCTTTGGTTCTTTTATGACAACAATGCTTTACATTAATTTCAAAAGTTATACTTCCAAGAGCTTTCCATTTTCCGTCATGAATTATGAGTGCCTTCTAATACTCTTGAGTATTAAGGTATTATAACAAACCACAGATCTAAAATTATAAATTAGAATGGACCAAATAGCTAATCTATTCTAATTTTCTCATTTTACAGGTGAAGAAACTGAGGGTCGGAGAGGGAAAATGAGTTGGCTAAGATCACACAGCTGACAGAATTGGGGCTGGAACCCAAGACATCTGATTCCCCCTGGGGCAAAGTTCTTTTAATTATACATCATTGCCCCCTTTAATGGTATACAAATGAAAGAATGTACTTAAAATGCTTTGCAAACCTTAAAGTGCTACATAATATGATTTATCATCATCATCATCACCCATAAGAGAATATGGAAGATAATGATAATATTGATTTAGTATGAATTTCGTAGCAGACAGAATGAAAATGTTGCATGTTTAAATATTTGTTGCTTTGTTTTGATTTTTTTTTTTTTTTGGAAAGGCAATTGGGCTTAAGTGACTTGGTTGGGACTACATAGCTAGTAAATATTAAGTGTCTAGGACTGCATTTAAAACTCAGGTCCTCCCAACCTCAGAATTAGTGTTGTCTGTTGAGATTGAGAAAAGGGGACCCCAAAAGTTTGAGGTCCCAGACTGGTGTCACGAAGTGTCTCGAAAGAATTTGCAGGCTTGAACTCATCTCTTAGTTAAGGGGCAAAGTTTTATTGAAAGTAATAGTACACCATTACAAAGAGGACTGAATTCTAAGGGAATCCAGTAAAGAAACAGAACCAAAGAGAATCATTTTATCCAGCTTCTACCATAGATATGCTAATTCTAAGGCTCAAGGACTAGGAAGTCTATCACTGGCATGTTAATTCTACAATTCAAGGATAGGGTTGCCAGATTGAGGGGTGGTCTTTGAAATTTGATTATCACTGACCAGATCATCATTCAGCTATGAACTGAGAAATAGTCTATTCAGAATCAGACAGATTGGTCATAGGAGTTTCCTGAGGCGGACTCCAAAACCAAAAGTTTTAGGGTTTCATATTACATCATATCCACTGTGTCATCTAGCTGCCCCTACTTTACTTAGATCCACTTCCACTTACTTTCTCCCTATCACATTAGAATCTTTCTTTGTAATAAAGAAAAATAATTAAACAAAAACATCCAAAGTAGTGACTGAAACTGACAATATCTACAATATTCTTCCTTAGAAGTCTTCTGCCTTTGTCTTGAATGAGGTATATTTCATTATTTGTTCTTTGGGACCTTTTCTGATACACTTTTAGCTTCCTTTTGATAATATTTTTATTTATATTGTTTTAGACTTTAGACCAATTATTCTTTTGGCTCTGCCTATATCATTCTGTATCAGTCTAAATTCCTCATGTTTTTCTCTTATTGCTCAGTAGCAACAGATTTTCATTTACCACAGTCATTTCCCAATTAATGGTCACTTTTTTTGTTTCTAGTTTTTTGTTGCCATGAAGAGATCTTTTATACACACACACATATATAGGCACATAAATATATATGTTTATATATGTGTATATGCATGCATGTAATTTAATGTATAATATATATTATTATATGATATGATTATTAGAAGAAAATGTCAAAACACTCCAGTATCTTTACCAAGAAAACTCCAAATGGAGTCACAAAGAATTAGACACAACTGAAATAACTGAATAAAACACCATATATTCATATATAAAGAGCATTTATTTCTATATCAAAGCTATGACAGTTTAGTCATATATTTTGCATAGTCATATCCATAACTGCTAGATTAATTAACTGCTCCCTCAAAAGTGTACCCATGTGCCTGTCTTCCCATAGTCCCTCCAATACTGTCTTGTCAGGTATATATTTCATATATTCATGCTGTCTGGAAATCCTTCTTTTGAACTTCCATTGAAAGGACATTTCAGTCTTTTCTTTCCATATCTAATTCTTTGAAACCATTTGTGGTAGAAATGACATTTGTTTTATGTAGGCTGGAATGAGTTCTTTTTCCTTAAGGAAAGAGAGAGGTTTTTTCTTTAAATTGTAAATTTCACAACCAACAACAAATCAGAATTTCAGTATTCAAAAAGAACAACAAAATATTTTGAATAAGAAACTAAATTCTGTATATATATGATGGACTTTTGGTTTTGTTTGCTTTTTTTTGCTTGATTTTTTTGGATAGTTCAATTTTATTATTGTAGTTCTAAGATCCATTATGTATCCTTCTGAGCTTCTTTCTATTTTACTCTGTTTATCTTTTTTTAAATGATTCACAAATATTCATTAATTTCTTTTCTTCTTTTTTTTCAGTATTTTTGTTATTCTCCTCACATTCTGCCCCCCTCCAAAAGAAAAACTTCTCCTGCAACAAATAAATATAGTCACACATGGTAATTCTGAATCTGTACCTCTAGTCCATTGTCTCTCCATCAAGATAAGAGAAACACGATTCATTATCAGTTTTCTGGAGTTGTGATCTGTCACTGCTTCTTTAATATTTCACAAATTAGTTTCCTTTACTTTGTAGAAAATAAATTGTTCTCTTGAACTGTGCATTTCTTTCTGTATTAATTCATACAGTTGTAGTGCCACAATTCTCTTTTATTGTCCTGACTCAGTTTTCTTAATTATCCTGACCCAGTCCTTCCTCCTCAGTTTCCCTAATTGTTCTGCTTCAGTTTATAATTGTCTACTCAGTCCTTTGAAACCTCCCCCCTTCTTTATCAGAGTATTTGATAAGGATAAAAGATCTTATATTTTGGAATATCAGAATGCCTCTCACCATCCCAAGCTATGGGAATGTCAGATACCATTTTATCAAGATGCCTCTGTCATCTCCAGGGGTTCCTCCCCCCATCTCCCAAGGCTCACCCCATCCTGTCAGAGTTCCGTTCCTGCTCTCTGTACCCTGACTCAGCCCCTGCCTCAGTATACCCTGGACTCTGAGCCACGTGTATATATGTCATTGAGAATTCACATTGTTTGCTGGATTCTTGGAGACGATAGTCTCATTCAGCTCTGGGACCAAACCATGGATCCATTTGGTCCCAGTAAATCTCTCCCTTTTAATAAATTATTAAATACTCTCTAATCTCTATCTTTCCTCAGTTTCTCCAGCATTACTCAGAATCCCCACAGGCTTTTCTGGTTTTTATCTCTTTCATAATTCTTATCATTCAGTAACATTCTATTCTATTTAGATAGCATAATTTTTTTCAATCTGTCCATTTAGTCAGGAACTCCCAGTATGCTCCCCTAGTTTCTTTATTATGTAATATTTTATATCTAGGCCACATATCTATTTGGAATTTATTTTGGTGTGTCTGATGTGAGACACTTCTCACACTAATTCTGCCAAATTCCTTTTTGCCAACAGTATTTTACTGAATATGGAAAGAATCCTGATTCTAAGTTGGGTCTTTGGGTTTATCAAACTTTATGCTCTGTTTGATTGTTTCTTTATCTTAAGTATCCAACATATTCCACTAATCAACTTTTCTGTATTTTTTCCATTATCAAAATATTTAGATAATTATTGCTTTGAAGTATAGTTTGAGATCTGGTATTGCTACAATCCCTTCTTTCATATTGTTTTCTCATTATTTCCCATGAGCTTTTTGAGTTTTTTTTTTTCTTCCAAATGAATGCTGAAGTTTTTTTCTAGTTCTTTTGGTAGAACTAGAACTAGCAAGTCTTTGGTACTGTGGTTGACTTGGCCCTGGATGTGAAAATTAATTATAGTATTATCATTTTTATTATAATGACCACTTCAACCATGAGCAATTTATGTATAGCAAATTATTTGTTTCTCTTTATTAATGTAAAAAGGTTTGGTTGTTTGTTGTTGTTGTTTATAGTGGGAAGGAAAAATCAAATATTTAATAAATGCCTTCTATGTGCAAGTCACTCTGTTAAGCACTTTACAAATATTACTTCATTTCAGCTTCACAACAATCCTGTGACATAGATACTGTTAATAATCCCATTTTACAACTGGGGAGACTAAGGAAAAAAGCATTAGGAATTTTACAAGATTACAGAGCTAGTAAATATCTAAGCCTGTATTGGAAATGAGGTCTCCATAGCTCTACCTAGTTGCTTTTTGTTCTATTAATATAAACTGTGTGTTTCTTGGTAGCTGAACTTCCCCTTTTTTACATTCTTAGTAATTTGGAATGGAATTTCTTTATCTATATCTCCCTGTTCCATTTTTGTTGGTTATATAAAGAGAGATGATTTTGTGTGTTTATTTCATTAACTGCTACTTTACTAAAGTCATTAAATACTTCCATTAATTTTTATTTGAATTTTAAGGGTTCTCTAAGCCTACTATCATATTACGTAAAAAAGTGATAATTTTGTTTCCTTTTTTCTTATATTTATTCCTACAATTTTTCTTGTCTCATTGCTAGAGTTATCTTTGCTTACCTTCTGACCTTATTAGAACAGCTTCTAGCTTTCTTCATTATAGATCTTGCTAACTCTTGGTTTTAGATAACCACTATTTAGTATATCAAGGACAGTTAATTTATTGCTATTCTTTTTCATATTTAAAAAAGATATTTTCTTCATCTATTTATATAACCATATGATTTTTTTATTGCTTTTATTCTTAAAATGGCTTAGAGATCATAGTATGCTTTATATTTTTTTATGTATACTTTTCCTAACATTAACCCTCTTTCTTGGTAGAAATATACTATAACAATAATCATAGTATATTCTCTCTTAAATATGTCATGATAGCCTCTTTGCTAGTATAGTCAATATTTTTGTATTAATATTAATGAGAGAGAGTGATTTATACTTTTGTTTTTTTTTTTTCCCTTTATCTCTTTCTGTTTTATCAGAATGACCTTTGTCTATAGAATGGGTTTAATAGAACCTCATTCTTTCCTGATTTTTGTATAAAGTTTGCATAATACTGGAATTAACTATTCTTTGAATGTTTGAAAAAATTACTTATATATCCATGTCTTGAAAGATTTTGTTAAGACTTTGTTTTTCAAAAAAAAAGAAAAAAAAAAGACTTTGTTTTTCCCTCCTTGCCATTAAATTGCTATTAAACTTGCCATTTCTTGCTCTTTTAATCCAACTATATTATATTTTTAGAAATATTTGCCAATTTCCTTTGAGTTATCAGTTTTGTAAGCATAAGATTTTAAAAAGTTTCTATTTTATTATTTCCTCCAAAACTTACTCATAGGTTCATCAATGTAATTTTTTTGAGTTTTTTAAATATCTTCTTTATTTTTATTTTTGATATTTGACTAGGGTTTATTGTTTTAGTGTTTTTCAGATTGTTTCCCCTGCTTTAGGGAAACACATATATTTCTAAACATTTTCTTTGACAAAAAAAAAGGACAAATAATATTATATTAAGCAGGGCTGGGGAATATCTGTCCAGCAGGCCATATAAAGCCTATGAAATCACTTGGTCTGCCCCTACCAAAGCAATCTCAGGTGAAAATAATTCCCATTAATTGAGTTCTTTGTATGGCCTGAGCATGATGTTATACATATTCAAATGGACTTTGGCAGAAAAAAGGTTCCCCATCACTGCTCTAAAGTGTTTTAGTTGCATCCCAAAAGTTATGATATGATACTTTTTATTATTATCTTTTAAGAAAATTATCTATTATTTCTATGATTTATTATTTTACACACCAATTCTACAGGATGATTTAGTCTCTATTTAAATTAGAATCCTTTCCTCAAAAGCCCTTTATTGAATATAATTTTATTGCACTTATAAGGATGTGTTTGATCCTTCTGCTTTTCTGTATTTGTTTATAAAGTTTAAATATCCTAGAATACAATGAATTTTTGTAAAGATTACATGCACAGTTGAGAAATATGTGTATTCTTTTCTGTGCACATTTGTTGTCATCAGAAATCTGCCTTATCTAATTGTTCCAAAATTCTATTTCTAAACTTTTTTCTTAGTATTTTTGTCAGATTTATCTAGGTCTGAAAGGAGTACATTAAAGTTTTTCACTATTATAGTTATCTATTTCTCTTTGTAATTTGACTAACTTTTAATTCAAGTACTTTAATGATATGACATGCAAAGCATAACTGTATTAAATATTAATACTATTTCAAGCATAATCATTTTTCTACTTCTTTTTTAACCACATATACTTTTACTTTTTTTGTTTTGAGACCACGATTGCTATTCTTGATTTTTGTGAATTTGCTCCAAATGTAACAAATTGTGTTCCAGTCTCTCCATTTCAAAATGACTTTTTAAACTTTTAGTGTTTCTTGTAATTAACATTGAAATGGTGAGGGGTCACCATTTAATAAAAAAGCTGGAGAGATCTCTAGAGCAAGGCAAAGTTTATTGTACATTCTCAGGAGAAGGGTGTCCCACCCCTTTGAGCAGACAATCAAAAGGAGGAAGCATCTCCTGTGGGCAGGATTAGCACCTTTAATCCCTAATGCAAATACCCCCTCCCACCACTGACCCTCATCCTCATTGGCTGAGAGTCTTACATTCTAAACTTGAGATCTGACCATGAAATTCAACTTGACCAATAAGTACATAGTTGCTCATATTTGACTGAAATAGGGAGGAGATCGTGTCATGGGAGGATAGCAGGAAGGGGACTCAATTATGCCCTTGACTCAATCCTCAAAGTCCTTGAGGCCTACTCAAACTCTGAAGTAGATGAAACCTTACTCGTTTTCACAACTGTCTTGAAAGATCTCACCTCATTTCATTCAACATATTATTGAGTTTTGCTTTCTAATCTATTCTACCACTATCTTTCATTTATTGTTGAGTTCATCCTATTTTTTCCCTTTACTGTTTTGACTGTATATTTCTCTCCATAACCTCTCATACTTTTCCCATTTTTCCTCAGACCCTTTTCTTTACATAGAAGAAAACAAAAATAATACCTAGTATTTATATGTCTTTCAGCACTTTAAATACACACACACACACACACACACACACACACACACACATATATATATTGTTTATCTTTTATGTTGGTCTAGGGTCTAGGGATCAAATTATTAGCTTTTCTTCCTTATTTCTTTAAAATATAAAAAACTGGAGATTTAGTGGAATTTATACTTACAATAACTTTCTTTTTTCTTATTTACTATTTTATTTTTTTTGTAAATTACACGTAAAAATGACTTTAGCATTCTTTTTTTCTTTTAGATTTTGAGTTCTAAATTTTCTCTCTCTCTCCCTTAACCCTCTCATCAAAAAGGCAAACAATTTAACATTGGTTATGCATGTTTAGTTTTGTAAAACTCATTTCCATGTAAGTTATTCAATGAAAGGAAACAGACAAAAAAAACCCCAAGAAAAATGTAGAAAGTAAAGAAAAAGTATTTTTGATCTGCATTCAAATTCCACCAATTCTTTAGAGATAGCATCTTTCATAAGTCATATAGAAAAGTCATGGATCATTATAATGCTAAATAGCTAAGTTATTCATAATAGTTTATCATAAAATATTGCTGTTACTAGATATAATGTTCTACTGGTTTTCATTTTGCATCAGTTTAATGAGGGAAAGAAAAGGGGGAACCCCGTTTGTCAGTGCATAGATAGTAAGATAATCCCATAAGGCACAGTGTCCTCTGTAAATGAATTTACCTAGATTGAGAAATAAAAGGTTTATTGTAGAAATTTGGAAGTAAAGCTCAGTTAGAAAGACGCCAGGGCCAGAGGTGGCCGCTGGGCGGGCAGGAACCTCTATATGGCTGGAAGGATACCATGTGTTGGAGGGGAGGGCTCCTGCAAAGAGAGTGCTCCAGCTCGTTTCTTTTATACCTAGAAGATGATGGGCGGTACCCCCAAGTTCTTGGCGGGCTTTTCAGTTAGCTCAGATCAGGTGAGGGCTGGGGGAAGCTGAGCTGATGGTGGGGGCTGGCCCAGATATTCAAAGGGTGCTTTTGACCAGGATTTGTGAATCAAGGTCAGCCATGGGCAGTCAGAGAGGAATCTTAAAGGGACCTCAAACCCCATCAAGTTCATGTAAGTCTGTCCATGTTTTTCTAAGAATAGTCTACTCATCATTTCTAAAAGCACAATAGTATTCTATACAATCATATACAATGTATTCAACCATCCCCCAGTTGATGAACATCCCCTCTGAGTTCAATTTTTTGCCACAACTAAAAGAGCCACTTATAAATATTTTTGTATGAATAGGTCCTTTTCCTTTTTAAAAAAAATCTCTTTGGGATATAGATTCAGCATGGTATTATTTGGTTAAATTGATGGTTTTCATAATCCTTTGGGCATAGTTTCAAATTGTTCTCCAGAATGGTTGAATAAGTGTACAACTTCAAAAGTACATTAATGTTTTAATTTTCCCACATCACTTCCAATATTTGTCATTTTCCTTTTTTGTCACATTAGCCAGTCCAATATGTATTTCTCAAAGTTGTTCTAATTTGTATTTCTCTCATCAGTACTGGTTTAGAGAATTTTCATATGATTGTATATAGTTTTTAATTACTTTAAAAACTGCCCATTAGTATCTTTTGACCATTTATCATTTGATGAATGGCTCTTATTTCTATAAGTTTGATTCCATTTTCTACATGTTTGAGAGTTTCCATATTTTCCCTACTTCCTTGTAAATTGTTCTTTTGTTCCCTGCTGCACATTTTTTTACTTTATTCTTTTCCCCCTTTTCATCCCTCCAAAGCAGGCTATAGTTAAGAAAGGATATATTTATGTATACATATGTAGATATATACATACACATACATATACCCCTACTGCCCACCAACACACGTGCATATCTTTCCTATTCCTGCTAACTCTTTGCTTTAATTCTTCTCCTTAACTTGCTTTGCTACTCAACCTCTTCCCACCCATGTATTCTTCCCTTGTCCCTCTCCTTTTGCTTTCCCATCCACTCATCCCTCTCCCTCCCTCCTTTTTTTTTTTTTTTTTTTAAATAAAGATTTTGGATAGTGCTGTACCATTCCCGATATATATGTTAGTGCTGCCTATTGAACAATTCCCAACGTGAGTAGATTTTCAGAACTATGAGTACTCTTCCCCCCACTAATACATCTTGTATCTATTCTTCTTCTAAATGTATGTATTCATTCATAAGACCTAATTACTATTGTTACCTTAACTTTGCCTTAATCTTTCTTTTGAGTCATCCTATTGTTGATGTCAACCATATGGTATGCATTTCCCATGTATAAAAAACATAAACAATTTGTCCATGTTGAGTTTCTTGAAACTGATCTTTGATATTGACTTTTATATGTTAAATTTTCCATTAAGTTCAGGTTTGGTTAATAGAAAGTTATGAAAATCTGTAAGTTCATTGAATGTCCATTTTTTTTCCTCATTCAGTATTATAGATAATTTTGCTGTATATGATATTTTTGGCCAAAGGACTAGGACTTTTGATTACTGGTTAATATGATTCCAGGACTTGTGTATTTGAATTTTTTTTCTTCTTACTTGAAAAATTTTCTCTTTGATCTGGGATTTTTGAAATAGGATCTCACTGAAGTGGTGTTCAGTACATTTTTTCTGTTTTTTCTCTCCCTCATATTCTATACTGCAGGATAATTTTCTTGGATTATTTCTTGCATTATTATGTCATTTTTTTTTCTTTTTGGTCACAACTTTCAGGCAGTTCAATTATTCTTATATTTTCTCCTCTTGATCTATTCTCCAGTTGTTTTCCTTGTGTCTCAATTCTGTACTATTTTTTTCATTCTTTATAATTTCTTTTGTTATTTCTTGGCCTCTCATAGCTTTGTTGGCTTTCCCTTGCCTGATTCTAATTTTCAGAGTTATTTTCATTTTTGAGACTCTGTATCTCCTTTTCTAATTGGTTAACTTAAAAAAAATCTTCTTGTTTTTTCTTGGAAGGTTTTTAATCTTATTTTTTATTTTTAGCTTTTCCTCAATGTCTCTCATTTGATGTTAAAATTATTTTTTGAGTTCTTCTATAAGTTATCTGTGATAAGGGAACCATTTCCCATTACTCTTTGAGGTAAAATTTTTTTTTTTTTTTTTTTTTTTTTTTACTTCTCTGTCCTCCTCTGAATATGAATCCTGGTCTTCCCTGTTCCCAAAGCAAGTTTCTATGGTAGAGTTCTTCTTGGCCAATTCACTAAAGGAAAAAAAAAAGAGATGTATTAGTGTAAATACCTCTAATCATGGGGTGGGGGGGTATGGTACCTCAAGTTTCCCTTCAGCTCTCCCCTCTGACTGGGAACCCCAAGCTAAGAGCTCTTCTCTCCTGCAAGGGCCCACAGCCAGCACCATCACTGCCCCACTGCCTCTGCACTTACCCGGCCCTGGTTCCTTCTCGCTCTGGGCCAGTCTCAGCAGCACTGCTGGGCCTGTCATTCCTAATCAGCAGAGATTCATTCAGCAGGCCTCCACAAACAGTCCAGGATCTAAAAGTCTCTGTGCAGAGGCTCCAGCCACACCCAGCTAGCCCCAGGGATTCTCTGTTGGTGTTTCTGTGGAGCTACCCTGGAGGTGTCTGCATTTCAGACAGGTTAATCCCCAGGTGGGGTCTTAGGTTGTACCTGGAGGACCTTGTTTTTCCCCAAGTCTTCTTGATTTTTCACTAGTCTATATTTGTCCCGAGGTGCAAATTTGTTCTATTTGTGGGGGAAATCTAGAAAGCTTGAAATTTACCAACCTATTCCACCACTGTCCCAGAATCCTCCCTTACATGTTTGAGAAATGAAGTCTTTATTTGAGAAACTCACTGTAAAATTTTTTTTCACACTAATGATTACCAACTACATATTTTTCTTCATCCTATTTTCCCCATTTAGCCTACTCTTTCTCTCCTTTTACTCTGCAAATTCTCAAGTGTTTTGCTTCTGATTTTTACCTCCCCCAAATTGCCTTTCTTCTCTCAGCCCCATCATCCCCTGCTTCTCTTATCTCTTCCTTTCCTACTTTCCTGTATGATAAAGTAGATTTCTCCACTAAGCTGTGTGTGTATATTATTCTGTCTTTGGGCTAATTCAAATTCCAAGGAAAGTAAAGTTCATGTATTTCCCTCCCATTTTCCCCCATTTCCTCCTCCCCTAAAATTTTCTGAGGCCTCTTTTATGTCAGATAATTCATTACTTACTACCTCTCACTTTCCCATTCTCCCAGTGCTCTTTCTCATGTCTTAATTTTATTTTACTAGTTACTATTTAATCATACTAATAAATTCAACTCAAACCTCTGCTTTCTATATATTCTTCTTCTGACTTAATAATGAGAAAGTTTTTAGGAATTATAAATATTATTTTCCATGTAGGAATATAAAAATTCACCTTATTGACAATTTAAACCCTATGATTTCTCTTTCTTATTTACTTTTTAATGTTTCTTTTGCATCTTGTATTTAAAAGTAAATTTTTTAATTCAGCCCTTATCTTTTCATCAGGAATGGTTAAAAGTCGTCTATTTCATTTAATATCCACTGCCTGTTCCGCTTCCTACTTCCCCTCTCTACTTCCCCTCTCCCCAACAATGATTAGATTAGGTTTTGCTGGGTAGGTGATTTTTGATTGTAACCCTAGCTCTTTGACCTCCAGAATTTAATATTCCAAGTCCTTTAATGTAGAAGCTGCTAAATCTTGTGTTATTCTAACTGTTGCTCTATAATATTAGAATTATTTCTTTTTTGGTTGCTTGCAGTATTTTCTTTTTGATCTAGATTCTTTTTTGATCATGACTTTCAGGTAGTACAATAATTTGTAAATTATTTCTCCTGGATTTATTTTCCAGGTCTGTTGTTTTTCCAATGAGATATTTCACATTTCAAACCCCCCCCCCCTTTTCATTCTTTTAATTTTCTTTCTTGATGTTTCATAAAGTCATTAGCTTTCATTTGCTATTTTTTTAGGAATTATTTTCCTCAGTGAGCTTTTGTATCTCCTTCCCCTTTGGCCAAGTATCCTTTTTTTAAGGAGTTTGTCTCTTTAGTGAATTTTTGTATAACTTTTTCATTAGGCCAATTCTGCTTTTTAAAGCATTCTTCTCTTTATTGTATTTCTGTGTTTTTTACTATTTGGTCTGTTTTGTTTTTTAAGGTGTTATTTTCTTCAGTATGTTTTCCTGTACCAAGCTGTTGACTTTGTTATTTCCTTGTATCACTTTCATTTCTCTTCCCAATTTTTCCTCTACCTCTCTTATTTGATTTAAAAATTATTTCTGAGCTCTTCCATGGCTTGACATGACTTCATATTTTTTTGAGGCTTTGTATACAGAAATTTTGACTTTGTTGTCTTTTTTCTGAATATGTGTTTTGATTTTCCTTGACACTACAGTAACTTTCTATGGTCAGAATATTTTTTCCTTTTTTTTTTTTTTTTTTTGCTCATTTCCAGTCTATTTCTTGACTTTTAACTCTGTGCTAACATGGGACTTTGTGGTTTGTACAGTTCTTTTCAGAGGTAATTCTGGGAACCTCTAAATTTTTGACTCTTCTAAGGAGATATGCTCTCCTGAACTGTGACTTGGTTTGTGAACGACCATAAACACTCTTTAATCATGCAACTGTGACCAGGTTCCTGCTTCCCATGACCAAAAGTTCTACTGTGCTAGTGCTCCTCCTTGTCCTGGGATTCAGATCCAGGACTGCAGCTCCATCCAAATATAGGCAATGCAGCAGAGTACTGCCTATGACAGCAGAAGGATCCTTGTCAATCTCCTTCTAACCTATTGTCTGATTCCTTTACTTTCTGTGGGCTGAGAAGGCCTCATTCTCTGGAAATTGCTAGTGCTGCCCCTGAATCAGCCCCCTAAGGACTGTTCCTTGTTTGCTGGGGCCATTAAGTCTGTGCTGGTCAGTGTTTCTCTTTCACCCTGATGGAACATAACTTTTCTGCCAAACTTCTAAGTTTTTAAGCTAAAAATTGTTTTTTTTTTTTTGGTTTTGGTTTTTGCTCTGTCTTTTTATGAGTTCTGCCACTCTAGAATGTCTTTAGAGTCATTATGTAAAAGTATTTGAAGGGCTTTGGGGGAGAACTCACTCCCACTTTCTGATGTTGCCTTGATGAAGGCAGAAGCAGAAAAGAACAGTATCTATTTTAATTGTTAGTAGTAATAGTGACCTTTTAATATTTTATTGCAAATACATTCATATCCATTGAATTTTATGGTCCCTAAATCACTGGACTGGCCTGAGCTAGGTTTGGCTCAGAATGCCCTTCATATCTATACCAGACTTGCTAAATCCCAGAAAATTGCTCATTTATAGGGATCTGCCTTGCTTTTAGTACTGCAGTTAGAAGACAAATGCTTTATCAACTTATAAAGTGTGATATGAATGTGAAGTATTAATGTATATTGTTTCTGGGCTTAGTCACATTCCTTAAATATATAAATGTGCAAAAGCAAACAAGTAAATAAATAATAAAATTCCTTAAAATAAATATTAAAATGTTACATCTAAAACCTATTGAACAAATAAATAAGCCCCATATCTCACCTCTGTTTGACAGGACTGGTTTATTGTATGAAACAAAGGTGGCAAGGGAAATCAATAGGCCATCACACTGTGTGAAGCAGGAGGGTGGAAAATTAACGAGGTATGACAAAATGAGTCTAGACTGAATTTCAGTTTCACCTACAATTGCATTATCTAAACCCAACATTTTTTTTCCCCTGGAGGGTTTTCTCCATATCCTAGTTCAAAAAAAAAAAAAAAAAAAAAAAAAAAAAAAAAAAAAAAGGAAAGAAAGGAGTTTTGTATTAAAGGCATATAAAAATAATGACATCTTTTCATGAACTTGACAAATCCCTTCTCAATTCTGAATCTTCTTTTGTTTTCCACTGACAAACTGAAAGATGATTGTTCACTTTAGGGAAACCTTAGCAACATTTTCAATGAGAGAAAGCCAATTCTCACATCCTGGATTAGCTTTATGTTTTGTTCTAGCAAAATGGCATTGCTCTAAGCTCATTATATGGGAAGGAAACTGCCTTGTAGATAATTGATGCCTTTCCATGTCTATCCCCCATTTCTGGAATATTCACTTTCTTCACAAAGTGCCTCTGAGAATCTTTATGCAAACCCTCCAGAATTCCTAACTTGATCTCAATTCAGGTTCTTCTCAAATGAAGCTGATGTAGCCTAAATTTGATCTAATTTGGCACAAATATAACACTCAGGGACAGAGTATTCAAATTAGGCAGTTGTTCACAGCCCACACTTTCCTTCCCCTAAGTCTCATGAGATGTTGAGAGACAAGAAAGGCAACCTCTAGAGAGACCTTTTTCCTCCAGACAGTGGCTATGACCATGACCCAAATCATCCACCTGCACTAAATTCCTTATCAGCTGCCAACAAGTGAGTCTGTTTATTTATTTATTTTAATTTTTAAAGCTTTTTATTTTCAAAACATATGCATGGACAACTTTTCAACATTGACCCTTGCATAGCCTTGTGTTTCAAAATTTCCCCTCCTTCCATAGATGGCAAGCAATCCAATATATGTTAAACATGTTAAAATACATGTTAAATCCAATATGTATAAATATATTTATACAATTCTCTTGCTGCACAAGAAAAATCAGATCCAAAAAAAGTAAATGAGTAAGAAAATAAAATGCAAGTTGTGATCCACATTCAGGTCCCACAGTCCTCCCTCGGTGCAGATGGCTCTCTTCATCACAAGATCATTGGAACTGGACTCAATCATGTGATTCTTTTAAATTAATTGCTAGTCTAGCATAAAACTTTTCCTGACCTCCAGTTGTTAGATAAATATTTAAAGCTTTTATTAAGTGCTCACTATATATCAGGCACTCTGCTTAGTGTTGAGGATGCAAATTTATTATTCTCATTCAGTGGTTTCAATCTAACTATTCATGACTCCATTTAAAATTTTCTTGGCAGAGATATTGAAATGATTTGCCATGCTTTTCAAGCTCGTTTTATAGATAAGGAAACTGAGGCAAACAGGGTGAAGTGACTTGCCTCAGATCATACTGCTAGGAAAGTTCTGAAGTCACATTTGAACTTGGGTCTTCCTGATTCTAAGGATACAAATATAATCAGGAATCTTTAAGTTCAAGGACTTTCCATCCTAATGAGAAAAGGGGAGAGAAGAAGAGGAAGTATTTAGGATATTGAATGAAAAAGGCTATAATGAAGAGCTGGAAAAGTGTTAGTGTAATTTCCCTTCTTAAATAAACTTGTATCTACTTATTAGTATATGAATTGTATCCCCATCTTTGCAAATTTTGGGCAAGTGACTTGATTTCCTTGGGAGCTGAAATAGATGGCCTCTGAGTCCTTTCTAGTTCTAGGCCTTTTCCCACATAGTAGGCAATTAATAATTGCTTATTGAATTGTTTTTGTTGTAAAGTATTGAATATTATGTTTTATGGTTGAAGAGTTTTCTTTGGATGCCTTATGGAATTTCTTTATTATGAAATTACATTATTTAAAGTCTTAGAATGTTTACAAGATGCCCTATATTTTTTTCTGAAAGCCTTATTAACACAGGATTAGGGGGGCAGCTAGGTGGGCACAATGGATAGAGCACCAGCCTTGAATTCAGGAGGACCTGAGTTCAAATCATTCCTCAGACACTTAACACTTCCTAGCTGTGTGACCCTGGGCAAGTCACTTAATACCAGCCTCAGAAAAAAAAAAAAAAAAAAAAAAAAAAGAACACAGGTTTAGGGATTAGATCTGTGATTTTAGTGATATAAGGAAAATTTCAGTGAGGAAATCCAACCATGCTCTCATTTAATAGTCTTAGAGAATCATCACAGGTCTAGTGAAAAGTGAAATCCAAGATCATACAGCCAGTATATGTCAGAAGAGGAATTTGAATCCGTCTTTACTTACTGACTTTGCCTGACTATGCCAGAATTTTTCATAGGAGAAAGTTATATTATTTAGCACTGTGCTTGGCACTAAGTAGGTACTATATTAATATTCCTCCTTTTCTTCTGGACTTTGAGGTCAGCTATTTATTCATAAGACCACAACTTCTTCTCTATCATTAACATAATTGCTGTTATTATTCCTATTAATATTTAGTGGCTTAATTTAACTAAACTTAATTAGTATTTGTGGTTTAAAAAAATGTTTCCATGAACTGAGTGGATGCCCTTCAGTTGGAGTTATTGTATATGAATGTCATGGAATATTATTGTTCTATAAGAAGTTATCATTGAGACCAACAGGAGGAATACAGAGAGGCTTGGAGAGACTTATATCAACTGATGCTGAGTGAAACGAGCAGAACCAGAAGATCACTATGCACTTTAACAACAATACTGTATGAGGATGTATTCTGATGGAAGTGGATATCTTCAGCATAGAGAAGAGCTAATCCAATTCCATTTGATCAATGATGGACAGAATCAGCTACACCGGGAAAAGGAACACTGGGAAATGAGTGTAAACTGTGAGCATTGTTTTTTGTTTTGTTTTGTTTTGTTTTGTTTCTCTTCCCAGATTATTTTTACCTTGTGAATACAATCCTTCCTTTGCAACAACAACAACAAAATGCGGTTCTGCACATATATATTGTACCTAGGATATACTATAAAATATTTAATATGTATGGGAATGCCTGCCATCTAGGGGAGGGGGTGGAGGGAAGGAGGAGAAAAACTCAGAACAGAAGGGAGTACAAGGGATAATGTTGTTAAAAAAAAAAAAATTACCTATTCATATGTACTGTCAAAGAAAATGTTATAATTATAAAAATTAATTAAAAAAAAAAAAGAAGTGATCATTGAGATGATTTCAGAGACGCCTGGAGAGACTTACATGAATAGATGCTGAGTAAAGTGAATAGAACCAAGAGAACATTGTTCATGGCAACAAGATTATGTGATGATCAGCTCTGATATAGTGGCTCTTTCTAACACTGAAATGATTCAGGCCAATTCTAATGGTCTTGTGATGAAGAGAGCATCTGCACCCAGAAAGAAGTCTGTGGGAACTAGTGTGAATCATAACATAGTATTTTCCCTTTTTTTGTTGTAATTTGCTTGCACTGTTTTTTTCTCATTTTTTCCCCTTTTTTGATCTGATTTTTCTCGTGTAGCACAATGGTTGTGAAAATATTATAGGAGAATTGCACATCTTTAACATATATTAGATTGCTTGCAGTCTAGGGGAAGGGGAGGAAGGGAAGGAGAAAAATGTAGAACACAAGATTTTGCAAGGTGAATTTGAAAATTATCTATGCATATATTTTGAAAATAAAAAGTTTTAGTTAAAAAAAAAAGTGTTTCCATGGATAGTAAGGAATTTTGAATTTCCCCACAACTTTGTGAGGTCCACAGGGCAGGTTCTATTGTTTCCATTTTTACAGTTGAAGAAATTGAGGCTCAGGACCTTTAGAGACTTATCTAAGAAGCTAGCTCCATATCTGACATTTCTACTATAGCACAACAGGAAGACTTTTTTTTATATGAGAGCAATCCTTCTATCTTCTCTCAATGGGGCAGAAAACAAAAAAAAAAAAAAACCAAAACATTTTCTCCCAGTTGAAGAAGATAGTGTTTTCTGAGTAGCTCCAGATTTTCACTTTGCCCAGTGAAGGCATTCCTGTACTCCTTTAAAATTGAAGGTCAGTGTGGTGGAAATCATTTGCTCTGAAGTCTGTAGAATGAACCCAACCCCACAAAAGGATCTGCCATTCCCTTGACCCTACTTCTCCCTAGCCATGTCATCCCTTCAATGACTTTGGGTAAGTTATTTTATCCAGGCTACAGTTTCTTCAGCAGTAAAATGAGGAAATTGGATTATCCCCCAGCTCTGAAACTGTGATTTGAGATTCCATATAGAGTCTCATAACTGAATGTGGGGAGTCATAAAATTATGATTTATTATCAGTAAATGTTTGATTTCTATTCCTATTTTATATAGCTGTATACCCTGGGTTATGTAAAAATTTCTCAGATGTAAAGGGGTAGCAAGTGGAAAAAGTTTTAAGAAGATCTGGATTAGGTGAAAACTAAGGTAATTCCAAATCTTATAAAGAAGGAAACTATAATGATGGGAAGGCAGTAGTAGCTATTATATTCCTAAGGGATAGATCTATCCTAGCACATCTTTGGGGGCTGTAGGTATCCTATTGAAGCAGCTAGGTGGCTCAGTGGACAGCGTGCCAAATCTAGAGTCAAGAAAACTCATCTTCTTACACATCTGTCCCTAAACACTATGTTTATCACAATGGGTAATTAAATCTTGTTTGCCTCAGTTTCTTCACTTGTAAAATGAGCCAGAGAAGGAAATGGCAAATACTTCTGTTATCTCTGCCAAGAAAACCTCAAACAGGATCACAACTGCATAATAAGAGGTGCCATACAGCATTTTAGAGCCCCATTCTAATCTGTACATGTCTACTGGGGAAAGGGCTGCTATCAATTGTGTGTGTAGGTGGAGCAGGGCAGGGTCCCACTCAGCCTCCTTTCACTGACTTGCTACATAGAAGAATATACTGCACTAAATCAATCCCAAGGTTCTCAGTCATTAATTCCAAGCCTTCTCTGGACTCAATGCTTACTCACTCCTTGAGTCATTTACAGGACAAATGATGAGAGATTTTTCTTTATCAGCAGTTTATGAAGTTTGACCAGTGATACATCTCCCTTGGCACTTAAGCCAGGAAAGGTCTTGTCATTGCTGCCCTGATGTCTTTAGATTAAATATACCTTTCAATCAAATGGACTACTCAAATGGCTCATGCCCAGAGCTGGCAAGACCTTTGAGAAACAATATTGGTGGGAAAAGGAAGATTAATAAAACAAATTAGAATAGAGAAATCCTATCAAGTAAGTAGTAATAGATTCTTTTATATAGTATTTCAGTTTTCTCCCATTCCCCCAGGCTTCTGTCCCCATTCCCATCTTCTTCTCCAATCCCATATTAAATAATAAACCAGAAGAAAAAAATCCATAGGGATCCTAAAGATTTTAATATTCACAAGAAAATGGCATGAACCATAGACAGATTTATAGGGGAAATTTAACCTCAGGGGTTTGATAGAACTTGGTTTTCTGATTGGATGTAGTAAGGTGGGGTTACCTAAGACCTTCATAGAGGTGTGTCAGTAAGGCTGAGTTGATCCCCTTCAGTGTCCTTCCCTGTTTGCCTTAGAGAGTAATCTTATCAGTATTTCAGGGTTTCTCTATCAACCCCACCTAATGACCCAGAACCTCATCAACTGGACTTGATGTTTAACTGATTGCCTTACTAGAAATTTTAATAGAATAGAGAAATATAACTCTCTTATATGTCAGTTCAAGTAGTCCTTTTTACAATTTTTCTACAGACTTTTGAAATAATATTGGTTTGAGACAGCATTTTCGATCTGGGTTCAAGCCTTGTCTCTGTTGAATATTGTGTGTGTTATCTTGACCAGTTACTAAGTTTCTTGGTGTTCTAGGAAACTTTCTAAGACTATATGTTGGAGAAACTATTGTCAAAGTATAGTCTGAGTTCACAAAGTCCTGTTATGGGGTCTCTAACAACAAAACTTTTTTCTGTAATAATACTAAGACATTTTTATTTCCAATATTAAAAATATTGATAGGCGAAGATGGCATAAACAAAAGCTTTTCGGGGAGGAGTCCTCAATAATTTTTAAAATTTTGAGAACTACTTTGTTGTTGAGAATCAGTCTTCTTTGGTAAAAGGAGTTTCCTCTTTGAACATTTCCTGTATCAATGAAATCACAAAAGTCCAGACCTAAAAAACAAAACAAATAAAAAAAGCAAGCTTTTAAAATTCCCCTTCTCTAGTGGATTTATCAATTAGCCAGTCAGAAACAATTTTCAGTGCAAATCTTTATCCTATATTATTGACTAGATGGAATATTTAGAAATGGAAGCATGGAAAAATAATTCTTATGCATACAAAAAAAGCCTATGGAAAAGCACCTGCGTGTTTTCCAATATGGAATTATGTCTATTAATTTTTTTGGAAACCTGAACTTTCCTTGACCTCCCAGAAAGTGGTCACTTCAACAAGATGAAAGACAACATGATATGCATGTCCAAAAATAAACAATTGTTTAAAGTGCATTTTAACCTCAGAGACCTCAAAAGAAAAAGCAACTGCAGTGTTTACTGATAACACAAGAGGAATTTGGTAGAAAAATTACTGACCTAGAAAAAAATTGTTAAATCTCTCATACTCTTTGTTTTCCACTGGCTGCAGTCCAGAAAGCATCCGACAGGGTTTCCAGACTAATAGCGACATTCCTAAAGGGAGGAAAATGGGCCAGAGCCCTGGAGCTAAGGTGTTGTGCCAGGACTCAGGGAAGGCAACCTATGAGTATAAAACAGGAGAGACAACTTGGCGCGGTGAACAGGTTTTGAAAGACTGTTCAATAGAATCATTTTGGGAAGAAAAAGGGGTTTATATTTTTATTAATGAGCCCAAACTTACCCAAAAAAGGTGAAATGGAATCATTTAATAATACTGCTTTCTGTTTTTAAGTGGAACTTCATTTGAAGTACTATTAACCCTTCAGCACTCATAGACTCTCATGGAATGTATAACTACAGTATTATAAGCCTTGCATATCATACAAAAAGAGGCCAAGTGGATTCATTTTTGGATCTAAGGCTGTTCAAGTAACCAGGATATATAGTTATCTCTTCATCCTAGAAATTTGCTCCACTCCTGGACTGTTTCTCACCTTGAAGTTACTCTTTGTCCCTATAGCCTTACTTACCCTGGCTGTTACTTCCCAGATCTTCCAGTTTAGGGAGGAGGCCCAAGACAAAGAGTCTTCATCAAACTCCAGACTGCACTGCTAACTCATCTCCAGAGTTTTCCTACCATGCCCCTTGGAGGTGTCTCTTCCCCACTCTGCCTTCTATCTGACCTCCCAGCCCTGCTCCTGCTGTGGGACTTCCTTTGGATGACTCTGGAGGAGAGGATGGGCCTGGTGACTTTGCTATTTTGCCTCACTTAATTCCAATTCAAAAGTCAAAACATAATCCTGATGATGTCTTTGGTCCTCTTCAAGTGAAGGACAACAGCACACACACATAAACTTACCAGATTCTGAATAAGGAAAGTGCAGTCTTCCCTTATTAGAATGCAGGCACCTTGAGGACAATTTTGATTGTAGAAATCCCACAAGATACCTTGGAATTTGTAGACTAGATTTCTTTCTTAAGGACCTTGACTGAAATCAGAATTGCTCAGGCTCTCATGGTTTGGACTACAATTGAACTGAGCCCCACTAGGTCTTTGGGCCAATTGTCTTTGAAGGAATGAATAAAATTGTTTTTGCTTTGGCCAATATCCTTTCCTTTCCAGAGTGATTTTTTTTTGACTATCTAAAAGAGTCCATTCTCTGCCTCATTTCTTACCTAGTCTTAATCACTGAATGTTCCTTGCCTCAGTCAGACTGAGACCTGCTAAAGATCTTAGTTTATAGCTTAAAAAGGCCAAGATTTGCTATTGCATGTAGGACCATCTCCAGTGGTCCTAATAGAAATAGATAGCTAGATCATTATGGATATTTACAAATTTATATGTAAAGAAGTTGGAGAGCAATAAACTGTAAAAAGAATATTGTATAAAAGTTCACAAGATGGAACAACCATGACAAATATCCATCACAGATTACAAAGTTATGCTCTTTATTATGTGAATTAATAAGGGGAAAAATAAGTTCTTTGGTGGAACTCAAAATTAACAGGAAGAAGAAGCCATTAAAAGGAAGATGCTATGAGGTGGAAAGTAACACATAGTAGGCTTAATTCTGAAAAGTATTCAGCAAAAATCTTCATCATAAACATATCTTTGATAGAGAAATATAAAGGGGAGCTTGAGAAATGAAGGTGGGAACAAGGATGTATATTGAGATGTTGAAAACTGCCTTGATAATATCAATAGAGACAATCTGAAAAAGCCTGGGTGCCCATCATAGGAATTTTTAAAATGCTAATCAAGTCAGTCTGAGCATATTTTGCCTTGTTAATCAGGCTGCAAGTCCAAATGAAGAATTTTCCTTTTAATACACATATGTATGTATCTCTGAGAGTATACATCTACACATATACATACCTAAATACATCTTATATGTAATCTTATATGTAATACATATAATGTATATGCAACAGTGAAAGCTCAGGTCATCAGTTTTTTTTAATTAGTCTCTACTTAGATGCTTTAATCTAAAGCTCTGTTTTAGCTGGGGAAAAAAAGGTTTTAATAAGTTGTTCAATCAGTAGAATCTAGTTCCTCTGTTAGAATTGCCCTACTCATAGATTCATTGAAACTGAAAGGGTCTTGGATGAAATGGGCACCACCCACAGAAGATGCCCTGAGAGCGCTCCTTATAACATGACTTAACAGTAACTTTCCATTTATCATTACCTGAAAATGTGGGGTTGGGGGAAGATGGACCACAGGGAACATTGCATCCCTCAGACTCACAAACTTTCTGTTTTCCTCCCACTTTGGTTCCCTTCCCTGACCCTCTATGTATAGTGGTACTCAAATAATTTTTTTTTAACAAAGGATAATTTAAAAAGAAACTTTTAAAATGCCATTTTGAAGGTCTATCAGGGTGCCAATGACATGCAAATGAAGCAAATGACAGGTGAGTTAGAGTAATTAACTTACGCTTGTCAGTTGGTTCTGCACAGATTTCAAGCTGAGTTTGTCTCTTCCCAATACTTTGCCTTTTTCTTTCTCCTTCTGGCTCAATTACTTATGCCCTAACCCAAAGGATAGTGGGCCAGTAGCAAAACTCCTTTGTACATCTGAAGTAGATTAAAATGTGATTGGGAAATATTTAACAAAATAAATAAAAATAGAATACAACACAGATATTGTTAATTGGTTTTCTGAGTCAATATGTAGCCTATAAGGAATTTGTTTCTTTTGAATCTGACAGCTGTGCTTTAAACTCAATTTGGGTCACAGTTTCTATGTCCAAGGTTGAACTCTAACTCAATCATTTCTTGTTCTTTGTAAAAAAATAAGTTATTTTTCTTTTGGGCTTTAGATCCTGCCATCAGCTACATTTTGGAATCTTTCTCCTTAAGATTGCTTTATCCCAAGACTCCAGAACTACAGAAATTCCCTGAAATAGCCTGAGCTCCCTTGAATTTATTTAGCAGCCAACCTCCATGTGATGTGCTTGAGGTACAGCAACAAATGATGAGATTGATGTTCAAGCACCAAATGAGCAATTGGGACCAAATGAAGAAAGTTCGACACCAAATGTTGGGGTTTAGCCAGGTGATGAGTTTACAATGGTCATTCACTTTGACAAAAGGTAGGTTTATTTATGACAAGAGAATATAGATAAAAGAAAGAGATACCGCAAACACCAGGAGTGGTAAATATGAAATAAATTTGGGAGATAGCAAGGGGTTTTAACAATAAACAATGGAAAAGACAAGTTCCCAAGTGGAACTCATAATTAACTGAGACAAGGGGAATATACCACGAAGTGGGAGTAAGCCCCTGGCTGGCTAAATCATAAAAGGGATTTAGCACTCTAAAAGAGTTAGCCATAGTGAGGTAACCCCAGAAGGGATTCAGCAAAAATGGCATGGGCCATGCACAGATTTATAGGGGAAATTTTACCTCAGAGGTCTGACATAATTTGGCTTTCTGACTGGGTACAGTAAGGTGTGGTTACATACAATCTCCACAGAAGGTGGTATTATAATATGATCCCTATCAGTGCCCTTCCCTGCTTGCTTCAGGGAGTAATCTTATCAATATTTTAGGCTTTTTCTGCCAACTTCACCTAATAATCCAGGACCTTATCACATAGATAAATCCTGGTTCTCTCCAGGTCTCCAGTCTCTTACCTTAAAAAATCCCAAGATTTTAAACTGCCTTCTCCCCAAGCTTCAGACAGCTTGCATTTGCTCTTCCAGCTACAATAGGGACATAAAAGAAATTTCTAATTTATCCACAAATCCCATCGCAAGATATCCCAGCATTATTTGTTCCTTCACAATGTTGAAATAACCTAAAACCTATTTTTGCTTTTTATTTTATCTTCCCTTCTAATCTGATGTATTAGCCAATCAATAGTTATTGAGTGTTTACTTTGTACTATGTACTGTGGGGATACAAAAAAAGAATAAGATCCTTAAGAAATTTGTAGTTGAATTAGGGAGGTGGGATATGAAGCATATGAAAATGAAACTAAAAATACAGATTGTCCCATATTCTTAGTGCAGTTTTCTATTATTAAAAAAGTTCAAAAACAGCACTAAGAATTTTGGGACATCCTATTCATGATTGTTAATGATTGGTCATAAATGCTATACACATTCAGAGAAGAAAGAGATTAGTTTTTACACAGCTGGCCAAAGAAGGTTTCACAGAGAAGATAATAATTGAGCTAGATCATTATAGATATTTACAAATTTATATGTAAAGAAGTTGGAGAAAAGTATTCTACCCAGGACTTCTTTGAGAGCTCTAGAGATTCTAGTTATCTTTACTATTCAAAATCCTCTTTCAGGGACTTTCCCCTGCTTGGTGAATTTTATATAAACATCTTATCCCAGCATTCAAAGCCCTGTCTCATGGGAATCTAACCAACCTATTTGCCCATTTTTAATTACTCTATTCATCTTCATATGTCTCTATGTTCCAGCCAGACAATTATTAATTATTATACTATTTATTCTCTGTGTTTGTCCCATTCTTCCCATTTTTGCAATTTTGTTCTAAATGTCCCTTATGCCTCTCCTGAAGTACTTTCCTTCAGTTCTGGCCAATTATATTCAACCATTCCTTCAAAATGCAGCTCAGGCTTGATCTTCCTGCATGCATGTGATATCTTCTGCCTCAAATTTTTTTGTTCTACCTCCCTTGTAATTATTATAGTCTTTGTTGTTGAGTCATTTCAGTCATATCCAACTCTTCATGACACAATTTCTTGGCAAAAATACTGGAGAGGTGTGTTATTTCCTTTTCCGGCTCATTTTACAGATGAGGAAACTGAGGCAGATTGCGTTAAGTGACTTACTCAGGTAGTAAGTATCTATTGAATTCAGGACTTCCTGACTCCAGCACTCTGCCCACTGTATCACCTAGCTGCCCCATAATCTTTCCCATATATTACATATTATAGTCTTTCTGGTATATTAACTACTAATGAATGTTTCTCTTATACCCCTTAGATTGTAAATTCCTTGACAGCAGGATTTGTGTCTAATTTCATTATTCTTTCCCCTAATACTTAACACAGTGTTTTGTATAAATTATGTATTTAAATTTTTTTTTTTTTGGAGACTGATAGCATGGTGGATAAATCATTGGAGCTGGACTGAGAAAAACTTGAGATCTCAGGTCTTGGACACTTCTAAGATTTAATTTCCTCATCTGAATAATGGGAGTAATAATAGTACCTCCTTCTTGGGAGTTTTTGTGAGGATGAAATAAGATATTATCTGCAAAGTACCATGCAAATCTTAAAGTGCTATAGTTGTAATTATTATTATTGGTTCAGATTTGGGATTTCATTGATGCAGGGAATTCCTAGCAGGGAAAGCACCTCTGCCAATGTATATTGCCAATTATTTTGCAATTTATAGTCCTAGAAAGAAATATGACACATGTTTTCAAAAACTGAATTGGGCATGGAGAGCAGCATCATGAAAAAAAGTGAAAAGATGGGAAACCATAAAGCAATTTGGGTGAAGTAGAAGATACTCTCAGAGAAATAGCAGGGGATAAAGCTAGAATGATAGGCTGGGGCCTTGAATAGGAAGCTAATTTTATTCCATAGCCCTTGGTAATTTTTGAGCAAGGGAATGCCAAGATCAAAAGCAGTATTTTGAATGATAAGTCTGGTGGCCACATGTAGGATGGACTGGAGTGAGAGGGGTAACATGCAAAGTAGCACAAGGAAAAATAATGCAGTTGTACAAACATAATGAGATACAGCCCTTTCTCAGGATGGAGCAAAAGGCATTGAAAGGAATAGAGAAGTATGAGATATATTGTATTTTGAAGAAACCAGCTATGTTGCCCAACTGGCCAGTTTTAGTTGGGTCCCCAGTAGGAGCAAGTGCTGCTATTCACGACTTATTTAGCCTTCATTCTTGAAAAGGACCATGACATCAGGGAGATAATGCCATGACATACAAATGAATTGGATTGAAGTGAGGGAGGGCTGAGCAAGGTCATCAGCTTTACGTTCTTTCCTAGTCTAGTGTCAAGGAACAGATCAGGATGACTGGAGATGGTGCTGCAGATTTTTTTCTACAAGATTAAAAAAAAATCATCTGGCCCAATTCCCTGACTAACTAGATGAATACCTAAATCTGCTGATAAAGCTAATTAATTGTCCTTTTTCCCCCCTTGAAAGTGTGTGTGTATGGTCCCATATATATCAAGACTTTCATGGTCACACTTTTTGGGGAATCAAAGAAGTAGAAACATAGTGGGTGTCATAGAATGGGGGAGGACTAGACAAACTATGATATGTGAATGTAATGTAATGAATGACATGATGAAGAATGACAACTTATGAAAAGAGAACATCGGAAGATTCATATCAGTTGATGCAGAATGAATTCAGCAGATCCAGAAAAATAAAAGTGACAATGACTGCAATGATATGAATAGAATGAAAAATAAAACTGGTGGTGCAGTGGATAGAACACTGGGCTGGGAATCAGGAAGACTCATTTTCATGAGTTCAAATCCAAATTTAAAACACTTGTGAGCTTTGTGACTCTGGGCAATCACTTAACACTATTTGCCTCAGTTTCCTCATCTGTAAAATGAGCTAGGGAAGGAAATGGCAAACCACTTCAGTATCTGTTAGAAAAAAATCCCAAATGAGATCACAAAGAATCATACTTCTGACTGAAATGACTCAACAGCAACAACAAATATAGTGATCAAGCTTGGTCCCAGAGACTAGATGAGAAATAAACTTCCTTCCTTTTTTTTTTTTTTTTTTTTTTAAAGAAATAAAAGACTATAGTTGTAGAATATAGCATATACTGTCAGGTGTGATTGTGTTGGTTGTTTTTGTTTAACTGTTTGTTGGATTTTTAAAAATCTTTGTTACAACGGAAAGATCACTGGATGAAGGAGGGGTATATTTGGAAATGTATGTAATACTAAATAAAAAATAATGATTTCAAAAAAAGTAGGAAAAAATTAGGCAGAAGCAGAGATTCTTATATCTCTTGCCAAATACAATTCCAGACTTTGATCAGTTTGATGGTCACAAAGTTCTCCCACAAAGTCAGCTCTAAAGCGTTTGACTTATAGCAACTGAAGGGAAAAAAAGGTCTAGACTGTCTGACCCATATAATTCCTGAAGCTATATGGGCTCAACTGTTTCATGGAAAGTAATAAGGTCAGCAATAGCAGGGACTTTCACTTGAATGAAGTTCAGAAGAAACTGGAGGGAAAGGCTGATCCTACATAGCCAGTATTAAAAAAAAGCCATATTCACAATATTCACAGATTCTTATAAATATACTTATATTTTTACAGTCCCAACCTTGGTTGTAATCTCTCACCAATACCCTCTCAGACATTACTGGGATTTTGAACTTTCTCCAATAACAGGAATGACATAACCATGCATTTCTAGTCTTTTTTTCCCTATATCTTTTACTGTTCTTTTTGTCTTATTTCTCCCCCTTGGTTCTCATCCTTCCTTCTCACACCCATCACATACACTCTTTGGGTCAGGCTGCACTCCAATTCTACCTTTCCCCAGACTAGGGAAGCTTCAGATGGCATCATGCACCTCAAAATCAATCACAGTGGCAATAGCTTTTGGCAACCCCATTCTTGGCCTAGGGATAAGGAGCTAGGCTTCCATATGCAAGATCAAAAGGAATGGAAAATAAACTACTCCAAGAGGAAATTATCTTGGGAGTAGGAAGTTGGGAAGGAAAGGAGAGGCTACAAGAAAAAAAACAAAACTGGATATAGGGACAAATATCCTAAGAGCATCCCTCTGGAAACCAACTTCCTTCTCTCATTGCTAACTTCCTCTTGGAGTTTCCATTTGGGGGCTACCCAATTGACCCTGTTTCTGGCATTGAAACTTTTCCTCTTCTCACTACCCATACCCTCAACTCCTTTTGTGTGTGGTCTTCCCTCATTAGAATATAAGCTTGTTTTATTTTTAATAAAGCTTTTTATTTTCAAAACATATGCATAGACAGTTTTCAATATTCAACCTTGCAAAACCTTGTGTTCCAAATTTTTTTCCACAACCCTCTCCCCTAGATGGCAAGTAATCTAATAATATATGTTAAACATGTACAAGAATGTAAGCTTGTTAAGGGTAATGACTATTTCTTTTTTGTTTGTATTTGCATCCCTAAGGCTAAGCACAGAACTTGGCACAGTCATCACTTAATAAATGCTTGTTTTCATTCTTCTTTTCTAGCAAAGGAAATGTACCATCCTCTTTTAAGGGTTATTCACTAAGGAATCAGCTTTTGTTTCGAAACTATTGTATCTTTAGACCAGCAATATTTAGGGGGAGAGTCCTGATGTAATGCTAGTCTATTACTCCCTTTCAAAAACTATATTTTTCTAGCTCCTGTCAAGGCAGGATTCATAGTTTATTTTGCAGAGGGGTGGAAAAGGTTCCAGAGCTATCTATCAATAATTCTCTGAGATGCAAGCCCATCTTATATCTCATAAGACAAAACAGTCTGGGTGGACATATTTACAAGACACACATAAACAAGCTTATATTTGGAAAGTTCTTCAGGAATTATATAGAAGTGAAGATATTAAGATCTCTTCTAAATATATTGAGATTGCTTTCCCACAGAAATAAGGGCATAGCAAAGGTTAGTGGCATAATTCAGCGTGACACTGAAGGTTTTTTGTTTTTTTATTATAGCTTTTTATTTACCAGATATTTGCATGGGTAATTTTACAGCACTGACAATTGCCAAATCTTTTGTTCCAATTTTTCCCTTCCTTCCCCCTTCCCCAGATGGCAGATTGACTAATACATGTTACATATGTTAAAGTATAAATTAAATACACTATATGTACACATGTCCAAACAGTTGTTTTGCTGCACAAAAAGAATAGGACTTTGAAATAGTGTATAATTAGCCTGTGAAGGAAATCAAAAATGCAGGTGGACAAAAATAGAGGGATTGGGAATTCCATGTAGTGGTTCATGGTCATCTCCCAGAGTTCTTTCACTGGGTGTAGCTGGTTCAATTCATTATTGCTTTATTGGAACTGATTTGGTTCATCTCATTGTTGAAAATGGCCACATCCATCAGAATTGATCATCATATAGTATTGTTGATGTATATAATGACCTCCTGGTCCTGTTCATTTCACTCAGCATCAGTTCATGTAAGTCTCTCCAGGCCTTTCTGAAATCGTCCTGCTGATGACACTGAAGTTTTACGTGATGCCATGCTTTTATCAGTTGGTTAGGTGATTCAGGGAAAAACAAAGAATTTACTCTATCTATCAAGGCAGTAATTTCCAGGACAAGGAACCATGGCTGGGAACCTCACTTTTTTTTTTTTTTCCCTGAGGCTGGGGTTAAGTGACTTGCCCAGGGTCACACAGCTAGGAAGTGTTAAGTGTCTGAGATCAGATTTGAACTCGGGTCTTCCTGAATTCAAGGCTGGTGCTCTATCCACTGCGCCATCTAGCTGCCCCCGGGAACCTCACTTTTTACTAGCCAAATTTCTGATCCTGGATGGGCCCAAAGCCACATTCAGTGTAGGCTCAGTGACTTGCATCTTTCTGTTTGTTTTTCAAGGCAATCAGGATTAAGTGACTTGCCCAGGGTTACACAACTAGAAAGTGCCAGATATCTGTGGCCCGCCTTTGAATTCAGGTCCTCCTGACTTCAGAATAGGTGCTCTAGCCATTGTACCACATAACTGCCCCAAGCCATCTTTCCAAGAAATCCTCTTTTTTTTTTCTATAGAGTATCTGACTAGAGTCTAGCATAAAATGCTTTTCCAATCTTAAAGTGCTTTATCAATGCTATTTATCATTTTAAAATTATTATTGATACAGGATTTTTTCTCAAAATATAAAAGCAAAAAATGCAATTGAGCAATAGCAGTGAAAAAATTCCTAAATCCTCTGCTATAAACATAAATTTCAAATAAGTTGTTTAAAAGGAAATAAATATAGTACAACCATGTTTAGCAATATGGAATGTAGAATGAACACATTGATAGTCTTTAATCACTCACCTACCATGCAAGAATGTTACCTTCTGCAAATATTTCTTTGCTTCTTAAGCAAAAAGTTATTGCTGTTAAGTCGCGAGTCATGTCTGACTCTTTAATGACCCATTTAGGGTTTCCTTGGCAAAAATACTGGAGTGGTTTGCCATTTCCTTCTCCAGCTCATTTTATAGATAAGGAAACTGAGGCAAAACAAAGTTAAGTGATATAGCTAGTCAGCATCTGAGGATGGATTTGAACTTGTGCAGATGAGTCTTCCTGATGTCAGACCTAATGCTCTATTTACTGCACCAGGAAAAAACAATATTCTGTTATTTCTACACTGCATGACTTAGAAAAGGTAGAACTCTGGACCACAATAAAGAACTGAAATGATCATTGAAAATGGTTATAGACATTTTTTGATGTCTACAGTATTTTGATTTCTACAAGCTTTCTTCATTGGTAGAATGGGGATAATGATATTTGTTCTATAACAGTTGTATTATAAGGAAAGCTGAGAGCCACAGAATCAACACTTTTAAATTATGGTACTAAGGAAGACTTTTTATAGTCTCTTGACAACAAGAAGATCAAAGCAGTCAATACTTAAAAGAAATTAATTCAGATTATTCATTGTAAGGCCAAATATTGAAACTGAAGCTTAATTACTTTGGCCACATAATGAGAAAACAGGACTCACTGAAAAAGACCCTGATGTTGGGAAAAGGGAATGACAGGATGAGATGTACACTTAGTGTCATGGAGGCAATGAACATGATTATGGATAGACTTTGGAAGATAGAACTAATATGCTATGATCCTTAGAGTCACAAAGAACTGGATTGCATAACAGTTTCACATAGTTGTAAAGAAAATGGTTTATTTATTTATATAAATGCCATTATTATAGTTATTTTAGGTCAAGAAGCAAGTATTACCATCTTTTGATAAATAAGTGATAGATTCAAAGTACAGATTGAGGAATATTTGGGGAGGGGGAGACATGGCCAGTCATTTATTTTGTTTGATTGTGTTTACAAAAAAAAGAATTTGGGTTTTTGTTTTTGCTTTCTCTATGAAAAGAGAGCAAGGGAAGAAGGTAGGAGAGATATGGATCTCAAAAAGAAAATTTAATGAAAAGAAGCAAGTAGCACAGATATGGAAATGCTAGAAGAACATCTTAATTCTTTTCCCCTAGGCATCCAAATTTTTTAGGTAAGTTTTTATTTCTATCAGTGAAAAAATTCAAAAGAAAGTGAAAAATGAGGGAATTGGTGATTAGGAAGAAAAGGAGGCAAAAAATGATAGGATACTTAGAGGTGGAGGAAAAATGGAATTTGAGTTCTAGTAGTAGATATAAAATAAAAAAGACTTTCTTAGTAAGAAAAAGAATCTCATAATCATATAAACAAAAAAGGAAATGAGATTGAGGTCCAGTTTTCCCAAATTATGAATGCGCATTCAAGAAAGAAAAATAAGCAATGAACTTTATACTTCAAAGATAGGTAGAAGTTACTGTTCAGAGCCTAGAGATTGTTATAGGAATTTGTTTTTGTGACCCTCTTCCAACTCGAATCTGTTTTGGAGCATCACTATAGCAACACTAGCAATTCTGAACTATAGCATCTCTCTATACATCAGCTTGTAAAATAGATAAATATTGTATTTAGAATTTTCTAACCTCTTGCCACCTTTTCTTTTACACTTGACCCTTCCTCTCAATCAGTCCCTTTTGCTTGTCCAAAATCCTCCAGTTCAGTGCCCCTACTAATTCTTTCCTCTCTTCTTGTCCTCATGGCAGCTAGTGGATAGAGCAGGCATGTAGGAATTCCTGAGTTAGAATTTTACTCAGATACTTAATAAATGTGTGACGCTGAGAAAATCATTCAATCTCTTTAGGTCTCAAGTTTTCTGTAAAATGATCATAATTCATATTTCTTTAACTGATTGAACTGATCTACATTAAACAAGAAAAGTAGAAATGCAATTTGATTATTAAGTCAAACAAATTTGTGAATCACAGTCATGTATAGAGTCTTGTGTCCTAACACCATTAGCAGAACATTGTCATTGACCCCTTTCCTCCCCCTCCCACTCAGGGCAAGGGTTCCTGGAAATTCCCTCCCTTGAGTCTGATAATAGACCTGGCTCACTCTGTGTGCACCCATGAGAGAGATAATATGGTTTATGACCTCAGAATCAGGAAGAATCAAGGTTTTGATACATATTGTCTGTGAGATCCTGGGTGAGATACAATTTGTTAATGCTACCTGATGACTCTAGAATATAATCTGAAAACAGGTGCCCATCTATTTGACAGGGGGAATTCCCTACACTAGTGAAATCATAGGCCGGGTCTAATTAAAAAATATTTTTTTAAGGTTGATGGACTGGTTACCTGTATCCTCAACCTTCTGAAGGGGTTTAGCCAAAGAGATGCTGAATCAAACTAGTTTCTCATGGGTGGAGATTCAGGAAGTCTGACTGAATGCACAGAAAAATTGAGTCCAGTTTTCTTGGCTCCCCTAGGTTGTGTGAAGCTTTAGAATTGTTCCCTATTCAGACCTCTGACCCTATTCAGACTTTTCTGTGTTGCATTTCGAATGACAAAAAGAGAAACCCACAGGCCCCATGTAGCTTCCCAATTGTACAATAGCCTTTCCACTGGAAGGTTACCCTTAAAAAATAAGGAATTCGGATGGGGTTGAAGAGGCTCCCTTCTCAGACAAAAAGCTCATGGGAGAGTGGAAACTGAATTAATTCTTTTAAATAGCAAGTAGATTTTCCAACAAATGCAAGAGCCAAGAATTATCACTCAAAATTAGTTTTGGTCAGAGATCAGCCTTTAATCTTGAGTTTAACCCTGAATTAATATGCCACTTGGCCAATTTGAACAGGAAGGAAAAGAATAGACCGAGAGACCTCAAACTGGGAGGCAGCAAGTCATCAGAAGGGTTCTAAGTAGATACATCTGCAAAATCATTGCCTTGGGAGATAAATTTATTGGAAGGGGTGGAGGTGGATGGGGGTTAAGAAGGGAAATGCTTCTTTAAAGAACCCAAAATGGTTTTTTTTTTTCCCCCACACTGATCACTACCATATGCCATTTTCATTTCTATATAATGCCATAGGATAAAATATGAAGAGCTGTAAGGAAACTCAGAGGCCCTCTAGATCAGGGAGTAGAAGGAATAAGTATCTATTAAGCACCTACTATGAACTTTACCTGTGCTACCCATTTACCAAAGTCTCATTTGATCCTTACTTTGTTAAGTAGGTGTGCTTACAGATGAGGAGACTGAGGCAGATGGTAGATAAGTGCCTTGCCCAGAGTCACACAACCAGTAATGAAAGCTGCATTTGAACTCAGGCCTTCTCATTCCAGGCTGAGCTGTCTAATGGGACACTTATTTAACTGAGTGAGCTGGAGTAAGTCAATTAACTGATCTCAGACTCAGTTTCCTTATCTGTAAAATGAAGATAATAACAGCAAACTCCCAAATTTGTTGTGAGGATAAAATGACATAAATATATATTAAATGCTTTGTATTCCTTAAAGTATGTGCATATGTAAGTGCTACTCTGAACTCTCTCCTTTTACAGATAGGAAATTGAGACCTGGAAGGTGAAGGCAATTCATCCTTTGTTACCCAGGCATTTTAATACAGTATTTAATTATTTTGAAAAATGTCAACAGCACTTTCATATTTTCCACCTGCCATTTTTTCCTTTGAAACATCTGGGATATAAATCCTGATGAGATAATAAGTATAAAATAATTTTTTAAAGCCACCATTCCTAGAAATAATACAGGATTGTTTCTTTTTTGCAGTTTGTACTGAAGCCAGTAAGACTGTAGGCCATTCTGGATCTGGGCCTAGGAAATGACTCAGTTATGGTAAATAAGCTTAGGAGTTAAAGAAGATATTGGGGTTGATTTTTTTTTTTTTGGAATAGCATATATTAGAACATAATATAAATTCTGCTCTTGTCTGCATATTGTTTTGCAAAATTCAGTCATGAGCTCATTTGGCCTGGATTGCTTCCCTGAGGCAGTCTCACAGACAAATCCAGTTGTCTGAATTTTATTTGATCAAAAGAGGGGCAAATTGTGGTGGAAGAAAGAAGAGGATGGGCATATCTGGTTATGAGTGAGGACATTCTATAATATTTTTAGTCAGACCAGAAATCATCGATGGTTTTCTATTTATTTTTAACAAAAGAATCCAGAAGTTCCTGCTCATACTATATATTCATCTCTATTGAGAAGCATTAAAAATGCCATCTCTGAACAATGAACAGCTTTTGCTATTCTCTTAGACAACATTATTTGGCTATTTGTTTTTGACTGTCAAGTACTGGTCAAGCTTTTAATTTGATTCCATAAAAAGGAGCCTTTTTCCAAATGTAAATTTTGTTTTACTGAGTTTTTCCCAATCAGAATGGTTTGGCCAGTTAACACTATACTAAATTCTACCTAATAACCTGTTGTTCTTTGTGGTTTGTTCTTGAACAAGACCATGATATCAGGGAGCTGATGCCATGATGTATAAGTGAATTGGATTTAAGTGAGGGAGGGCTGGGCAAGGTCATCAGCCTCACTTTTTCCTCAGGATCCATTGTTGAGACTCTGGAATCACTTTGGGTGCTTTTGGCTTCCAGCTTTAAGGGAAAAGATGGAAGACGCTAACCCTACTTTAGATCACTGAAGAAAAAGACTGGGAAGAAGCCAATATGAAAGGAGCTCCATCTTGTCCCTCTCCCCAGACTTTGGGGAATTTCCCCTTGGATGAGATCTAGGACTCTCTCTTTCTTTCTTGATTTAGGTTATCTTGGTTCTAGTGGAAAAACGTCTTCATTTTGTATTGTCTGGTCTACATTCCTATATATATATATATATATCTGAATTTTTGTTTAAGAGGGTTCTTAGCTAAGGGCTTTGTGTGTTCATTGTGGAATTAGTATTTGATCAGAAAAGGATATAAAGCTTGGATTCTCCTAGCTTTTCCCAATTAATGAAACAGCTATCAGAATAACTTCAGCTTGAACCTGAAAATCACACCCCTTAAACTAATAATATTTAAGGGAGCAGGTAAATATAATTCTGGTCCAATATGCCTTGATGCTGAGAAAAGCAGAGTGACAAAGTCAGTTCTACTACAGCTTTTCTTTCTCCTGGAAGAAAATAAATTCTCCTTTGTGCATAAGAAGCCAGAAAAATCTGTTCTATTTCCTTTCATGTCACACAAGGATATCCCCATGTTACATTTGGGAGGGAGACAGTTTCATTTATTAATTATTATTTTATTATTAATTAGGAACTACCATTAACTATTAACTATATTATTAATTATTGTGGTCATTCAATCATTCATAAGGCCCTTCTATTTCCACTATCTTTCAAATTCTGTCCAAGTTCATGTTCATTGTCTCTGTACCATCAATCCATCTCATCTCTTGCTACTCCCTTTCTCCTTTCTCCTTTAGTCTTTCCCAACATCAGTATCTTTTCCATTAAATTCTGCCTTTTCATTATGTGTCCAGAATTTTAAAATTTCAGTCTTAGTATTTGTCCTTCCAATGAATAGTCTGAGTTAATTTCTTTAAATATTAATTGATTTGATCTCATTTCTGTCCAAGAATAGAAAATTTGACAGTACTTCCATTTCTTTTCCCTCTGTTTATGAGGAAGTAATGGGATCAGATGCCATGATCTTAATATATTATTATTTTTTAAATTTTAAGCCAGCTTTTACAAAAACTCTCCTCTTTCACTCCCATCAAGAAGTCTTTTAATTCTTCTTCACTTTCTACCATCAGACTGGTATCATCTGCACATCTGAAATTGCTGCCATTTTGCATCACAACCTTAATTCTGGTTTTTAATTTATCTAGTCCAGAATTTTGCATGATGTACTCTTCATCTTAATTAAATAGTTAATTAAATAAAGTGCCAATATATACTTTTATTGTATTCCTATCTCAATTTTAAACTAATCAGTTGTTCTATAAATAAGTGAGATGATCTGCTATTATTCTCTTCTCTTTGAGGACTTGCTACTTTTTGTTTTGATCTAAAGTCAAAGATTTTAATGTAGTCAATGAAGCAGAAGTAGATGTTTTTCTGAAACTCCCTTGTTTTCTCTATAATCCAGTAAATATTGGCAATTCCTCTGACTTCAAAAACCAGTCTACTATTCTGGTAATTTTCAGTTCTCATGTTGCTTAGCTTGCACAATCGTCAGCATTACCTTCCTGGTGTGTGAAATAAGTACAATTGTTTGATAGTTTAAGCATTCTCTGGCATTAGATTTCTTTAGGATTGGGACATAAACTAATGTCTGTGTATGTATAAATGTGTACTTTTAACTCTTTTAACTATTATTTTTGTTGACATATTTTTGTTGGGTTTCAATTAGAATTAGCCCCATACTCTGTTATTATAAAATATTATAATTTAATCGTAATCCTCAGCTCAAAGTTCTTTTGCTTAAATCTCCACATTGGTTCAAATCAGTTACTCCATGCTCCATGTGAAAGACAGAGCTGGTCAGAAATTAAGAGACAGACATTTTGGACTATTTAAAAAACAGAAACTATGTATTAAGGTGAAACTTTAAGACTACTGAATATATCAAAATAGAAAGCTACTTTTTTGAACAGCAAAACAAAAGATAAGATTTTTTTTTAAAAGCAGAGTGATCTGGCAGCAGCCAGAACTCTATGATCCAGCCACAGTACAAGAAGAAATAAGTGAATGGTTGTCTGCAAAGCAGACAATGAGCAGTTTTCATATCTGCCTTCAAGATAAGGATTATAGATCTGGCAAGATTTTCAAGAATGGCAAATAACAAGGTTGAAGAGAATAGTAGTTTGCAAAGGATGACAGACTAAAGAGATTAAACCTGTAGTCTGGAACTCTGAACAGCATTGTAGCCTACAAAATCATGAAATTATGTCTGACATAAAGAAAAACTTATGCATCAGATTCCTGAAAATTAGGATGAGGGTGAAGTCTTGAATCTTGAAAGAAGCTGTTTTAAGACAAATAAAAGGAAGTGCTGCTAAATATCATAAACAGTAAGTAGACTTGTGGAGCTAGTTGCATGTGCTGAGAATACAAATAAGATAAATTCCTGAATAACTCTATTACAATGGCATTGGGGTATATTTTAATTTCTAAAAATATTGTTTTGTTTTATTTTTTCAATTGACAAGCATTTATTTTCCCTCTTCCACCCTCCTCTCATTGAAAAAGAAATCCAAACCCTTGTAACCAAAGAAAAATTGTCAACCAAACAAATTCCTACATTGAAATGTCTAAAAATATTTTTCTTGCGCTGCTTCTTGAGTCTATCAACCACTCTATCAGGAGATAAGTTTCAAATTTCACTGGTTTTCTGGAGCCAGATGCAATAAACAATATCATCTATAAATATAAGCATCTGGAGGATCTTATCACCCACAAAGATTTCCATTTCAATTGGGAATCATTCCTGGGTCTCCTCCATCACCATGGCAAACATCTGTGGCAAGGATATATTTCCTTATCTTATGCCTCATCTAATATTTATGATGAATAGTTAGTCAATATGCATTTATAAAATGCCTACAATGTGCCAGGCCCTGTGTCATGCTCTGGGTATCCGAATTAAAGTAAGATAGTTCCTCTACTCAAGGAGCTTCCAATCAAATCTTATATGCCAACAGCTATATGTAGGCAAGATATAGACAATATATATTTTAGAAAGTCAACAAAGAAAAGACTCTAGAATTAACAACAGCATCAGAAATAGCTTTTTTTTTTGAAGAAGGTAGTTTTACTTGGCACTTGAAGGAAGCCAGGAAATCCAGGAGTTGTAGAAAAGAGACAATTCCAGGCATGGAGGACAGCTGGTGGAAATCCCTGGAGGGGGGTGATGGAGTGTCTTGTCTGAAAAGAATTATTTCTGTTAAATCTTTCAAGACATTATGAATTATTTTGATGTATGAATTCTATTTTGGAAGAATTAAGGCATCATTTTGCTGTACTAAGTTAAATGCTTTTTTCATAATCCTCAAAAGAAACAATATTTTCTAGCCTCTACATCAAATTCAAAGAGAAACAAGACCAGTATGCTCTATTCCATTTTACTAAATATTTCCCCAACTGTATTTTATTCTAGTTCCACTTTCAGGAATTTAGAAGATCTCAAATCATGCTGCCATATTTTTCAGTCAACTGGGAAATATCAAAGAAATAGTTCATAGTTGAATGTCCTCTCTGTCTAATGCTTATGTCAAGGATCTCCTTAATTCATGTTTAGATAATTTACAAAAAGATTTTATATAGGTGGGACAGTAAGCATATAAGTTGGTAGTTGCTTTTTTTTCCTTTTAGTATTAATCTCTCAGCACCTTCTCAATTGTGTTGGTTTTTTTTTAGTATGTATTTCTTCTATGTATGCTTGGTCCATTCCAACTGCAATTCCCCCTCCATCTGTGTTATTATTAATGATTTATTCCTTTCTCATAAGCACATCAAGTACTGGAATATTCTTTAGTGTGACACGTTTTAAGCAATTTTTTTATTACAGTTAATGGGACCCAAAAATATTCTGTAGTGTGATGTTTTAGCAATTTTCTTATTATACTTATGGGATCCAAAATTATTTCAAGATGGATTTTAAGATAGGTCATATTTGTGAAACTATCACTATGGTTAAAAAAAATACTAGAAGTGGTAAATAGGTTTGGGAGAACAATAGATTTAGTAGAGCATGATTGTAAAAGAATATTATAAAAATTATAAAAGTAGTATAAATTTCTTTTTTTTCAGGAAATTTCAGGAGATAAAGGTATGTGTGTATATATATATATATATATATATATATATATATATATATATATACATATATACATATATATATATATAAAGAGAGAGAGAGAGAGAGAATGAATAAAAGTTAGGTGCACACTACTACTTTTATCATTTTTAAAATTCTACCTTTAAGAGCTGTTTCCTTATCTTGGTCTACACAGGAGGAACCAGGTAGAATCTACTTGAATGATGAGGTCTCAGAACTGTTAAAGATATGAAATTAAGATCTCAAAGGCTGTTGTGACTGCCTTTAAGGGTACTAATTAGACAGTTTCAGAGGTTGGAATTCTAGAAAATGGAAAATTGAAACAGGCCTATTAAGAGTTTTCAGCTTCCGAATGTAAATTGTTAGCACTACTGTCTATCTACCCAGGTTACTTATACCTTCGGAAGCTAATAATTAATGTGCAACAAGAAAATGGTATTTACACACATATATTGTATTTAGGTTATATTGTAACACATGTAAAATGTATGGGATTACCTGCCATCGGGGGGAGGGAGTGGAGGGAGGGAGGGGATAATTTGGAAAAATGAATTTAAAAAAAAAAAAAAAAAGAGTTTTCAGCTTCACATATTAGGAGTTTTGGCTTCATATTATTCTATACAAATAGGATAGTCTAAGAGAAATAGCTTCTTTTTTGTGTCCTTTTGTGTAATTGATTATGGTTGACAATGGCAGAATGGGATCCTTTTAGCATTTCCTGATAAATGAAGAGAAAAAACTGGTTTTAGAGTTCCCATCAGTAGCAGGATGACTTATAGGCACATGGGATCATAGATTTAAAGTTAGAAGAGACCTTAGAAGCCATCTAGTTCAACTCCCTTATTTTAGAAACAAACAAAATCTCAGAAAAATCAAGTGGCTTGTCTGAAATCACACAGGATATATAACAAGGAAGGATTAGAATTCAGGTTAAGCAATAGACAGAGTGCCACACGTGGAGTCAGGAAGAGTCATCTTCCTGAGTTCAAATCTGACCTCATATACTTTCTAGTTGTGGGACCCTGGGCAAATAATTTAACCCTGTTTGACTCAGTTTCCTCATGTATAAAGTGATCTGGAGAACAAAATAGCAAGTTACTCCTATATCTTTGCCAAGAAAATCCCAAATGGAATCATGGAGAGTCAGCCATGATTGAAATGACTAAACACAATAACTAAACAGTTCACATCTGGTGCTCTTTTCTAGAGTACCTCATTTACCATATGTTAACCTTGTGAAATGACTTTTTGTTTTTAAACTGAAGGTAAGTTACAGAGATCCCAGAATCTCAGGGTTGGAAGCTTCCACAGAGGCTAGTTAGTTCAACTTGTACCTGAAAATGTATCTTGATATTTTACAACACACCATCCTCCCCACCCTATTTCTTATAATATTAGTCCCCCCCTTTCTTTATATTTAAATGTTTCAATCTTGTTTAGATGACAAAAAGTTATCATCACTGACTTTTCTAGCTGACTTACTCCTAGTGAAGTATTAACTTCTGGACCTCCCACCTGCAGCAAAATACTTGACTCATTGCTCATTCCAAAGAAAAACAGAGCCCTTTACCTCTCTCTGAAAAGATTCCATGTATAGTGGTTTGATGCTTCCTGAATTTCTTAGTTATTATTTACAGACCATCTTCCAAAGAGGCAAATTCCATATTGTTTTTATGTAGTAAAATCTAGATGCAGCAAATAATGTTATAGAGGATTCTGTTTTTGAGTTATTTTATAAGATGGTCAGGAATAACCACCATCATCATCATCATCATAACTATTGTCATTTATGAGGCAGCTGGTGGTACAGTGAAAAGAGTCCTGGCCCTGAAATCAGGAAGAATTGAGTTCAAATCCAACTTCAGATGCTTCTTAGCTGTATGATCTTAGGCAAGTCACCTCTGATTGGTTGACAAAATAGATCCATTGGATTCACTGGAGATTAAAATCAAAAACCATTCCAGTGTCAATGCCAAGGAAACCCCAAAGTGGGTTTTTCAAAGGGAGAATCACCACAGAAACTGAAGAATATCATTGATATTTATATAGCACTTTAAAGTTTACAGAGTCCTCAACATTAGTTCCTCTGAGTCTTATAATAACTCTGTGAGGCAGGGACTTTGTGTTTTATTAAATCTCTTTTACAGGTGGGGAAAATAAATCTCAGTGAGGTTCAGTGACTTTGAATCTAGTACTTTCAGCACTATATGTATTACATTGCCTCTTTTTGATTTTATTGCAAAATATTCTTTTTTATATAATGAAAACTCCATTATGAAAAGAACTTTCTATAATCTCTGCTCTTATAACAGTCTCTAAAAGCACCTCATTATGTGCTGTTCCCATAGCACACTCTGGGAGAGGTCTTTTGTTCTGCCTCCAACGTCAGTTATCCTTTTTCCCTCTCCAGTTACACTTAAAATCCTTCCCTCTTTCAACAACCCAATTGCTATATGCCAAAATTCACCCCTGCCCCTATCGGGGTCATCTTCCAAAATGAAAACACCCCAAAAGATAAAGAAACTTGAAGAACAAGCTCCAAATACTTTTTTCATTCCCTAATTCACCAAAATGAAGCTGAATCTCAACTGTTTCATTTTTAGTTTCAGTAGCCTAGAAAAGAGTTCTAGCAAGGTACTCATGAAAACAAAATATTTATCATCACTCCTCTCCCCCAAAAAGGAAATTAAAGGTGTGTCCATCAATTAAATAATGTTTGAGTGTAGTTTATGAATATCATGGACTACTATTGTGGTATAAAAAATGATAAAAGGGGATGGTTTCAGGGAAACCTGTGAAGACTAGTATGGAAGGATACAGAGTTAAGGGAGCAGAGCTCATAGAGTAACTAATACAATCAATGGGAAAACCAGCTTTAGTTCCAGAGGATTGATGAGAAGCACACACTATCTACCTCTGGATAAACAAGTGATGGACTCAATGCTATCATTTTTTTGGAAATAGCCAATGTGGGATTTTATTTTTCTCAACTATGAAAATTCATTCCAAGAATTTTGTTTTTCTTCTTTTTTTTTTCTCAATGAAAAATGGAATGGCAGAAGTGAGAGAAAACAAATATTTGTTAATTGAAATTTAAAACAACAACAACAATAAAATTCATCACAATGTTTCTGTCCTGTGGGATAGATAATGAAATTTGCACCACTTCTTCCAATTTTATCAAGATTCAGGGCAAGAAATAGGAATTGAGTTAGACTCTTCCATGGCATGACTCTGACTTTTCAGTAAACACATATCAACATATACACAGAGGGATAGGTCAGTAAGGGAGGAAGAGGGAGAGGGAGGGAGGGGGACAGAGAGAGAAAGAGAGAGAAGGAGGAAGAGAGGAAGAGGGAGAGAGGGAGGGAGAAAGGGAGAGATAAAAGGAAAGACAGAGAAAGGAAAAGTGATGAAGAGAGAGGGGAAGAGAGAGGAAGAAAGAGAGGAAGAGAGAGACAGAGAGAGGTAAGAAGAGAGACAGAGAGAGAAAGAGACAGTGAGACAGAGACAGAGAGCTAGGAAATTATCTCAGGAGCAGCCAGAAGTCTTAACCATGTATGAACCAGTTATCATAGATACATTACATTGAGTCCAGGAGCCAGAGGCAAAAGATAGGGTCTAGCTCAGGATTATGATAAGGTTCCAAGACTGACTCTCAAGAAATTAGCGAGAGAACTACAGTTTCTGGGTAGAGCAGAAGATCTAATACCTGAAAAGCAGAGAGAGTTGGAGTTCTCCATGGAATTGAGCCCAATTTTTAAGTTCTATCTTCTTGGGGACCTAGTTTGGTTTCTCCCCCAAAGTACTTGAAATCAAAACCAGTTTCCAACTTCCACTAAATTAGCAGTAGTTAGAGAGTTTCTCACAGTGACTAGAATCATCAATCTCTAAGAATTTTAGAATCCTCCATTTAAAACTGGAAGATCATCTAGTCTCAAACTCTCATTTTACATATGATGAAACAGAGATAGCTCAGGTCATAGTAAGTTTTAGAGCTGAGATTTGAACATCCTCTAAATCCATTTTTTCCCTACTGAGTCACACTGCTTCTCTAAGGAGGGACAAAGAAGACATTTGCCTGTTGTCTATTCATTACCTTATAATAAAACAATCATATCCAGTAAGACTTTCTTTTCTATGGGTATATTATACTATGGATATATGATTGCTGAGCTATCTAGATAGCACAATGAATAGGTAATCAATCAGGAAGGTCTGATCTAATCTCAGACATTTACTAGGTGCATGACTCTGGACAAACCACTTAATCCAATTTGTCTCAGTTTCCTCACCTGGAAAATGGGCTGCATAAAGAAATGGTGAACCTCTCCATTATCTTTGCCAAGAAAATAACAAATGGGGTCACAAAGAATAGGACACAATTAAAAATGACTGAGCAATAATATAGTAGATTCCAAGCAGCCCTAGTCTTAGATATACTCTGTTCATGTCCCCTTTAAGACCATCTGGCTCTATGTGCAAACCCTGAAGGTCTGAGCAAAAAGGACCCTTGGTGCCTTTAAAGCTTATCTTTCCTTCTCCACTGGGGAGAGAAGAATCAGACTCAGCAAGTGATAAGGAACAAATGATTGCGCATGGAATAAAAACCATTCCTTTGCCTGTAGTAAAAATGTTTACTCTCTCCTGGCAGCAATCACGTGGCCTTTGACTTATAAAACAAACAAATAATGAACAGGCATCTGCTAAGATTTTAAGAGCTGGAGCCTTGCTGAGAGTTGCCACATGGCACCATAGTCCCTAATATTGTACCTTTAATGTTAAAGCCCTAGGTGGGAACCACAATGCAAAAATGAATATCAGTACCAATAATGAAGGAAAACATCAAAACAAGATTTGAAGGACAATTGTCCATTACTAACATTATTGACTGGAACACTGGGCTACATCCAGAATCATAATGAGAAAAGCTCATTTTCTTTTCTCTTTTCTTTTCTTTTCTTTTTGAAACTTGCATTTATGTAGTCCTTCAAATTTTTTTTTATTAAAGCTTTTTATTTACCAGATATATGCATGGGTAATTTTTCAACATTGACCCTTGCAAAACTTTCTGTTCCAACTTTTTCCCTCTTTTCCCCCACCCCCTCTCCTAGATGGCAGGTAGTCCATTATATTAAATATGTTAAAATGTATGTTAAATCCAAAATGTCTATGCATATCTGTACCTTCTTGTTCCACAAGAAAAATCAGATTAAGAAAGAAGGAAAAAAACTGTGAAAGAAAACAAAATGCAAGCAAACAACAACACAGAGAGTGAGAATGCTATGTTGTGGTCCACACTCAGTCCCCACAGTTTTCACTCTGGTTGTAGCTGATTCTTTTCATCACTGAACAATTAGAACTGATTTGAATCATCTCATTGTTGAAGAGAACCACGTCTATCAGAATTGATCATCATATAGTCTTGTTGTAGACAGATGCCCAATGACCTATGGCCAATGTTTTGTTTTATTTTGTTTTTCCCTTGGAGGTGGAAAGCATGGAAACCTGAATTAAAACTGGGTCTTTTATCCTTCTTTCCAGGTACATTAGGAAGTCATGGGATGATAGAACTTAGAACTGAATATTATCAAGACTTCTTGGACAGAGCTGGCTTGAGAATATAGAATTAACTAAAAGGGGAGAGATGTGACCTTAGAACTCTGGTATATATGAATACTTCAGGAAAACTGAAGGTGAATGCTTCAAGTCAATTCTAGCATCTGGGACTTTGTGGATCCCCACTTACTGTTCTATTGTTGGTTCCTTGGGATCTCATCTTCTGACAATTTCAAGTAAAATTTTGCCTCATAAAATATTGGGAATCAAAGAGATGCCCATCAACTGGGGAATGGATGAACAAGCTATGACATGTGATTGTAACGAAATATTAGTATGCTATAAAAATGATAAGCAAGCAGATTTCAGAGAAACCTGGAAAGAGTTACATAAACTGATGATGAGTGAAGTGAGCAGAACCCGGAGAACATTATACACAGTAACAGTAAGATGATCAATTGTGAATGACTGAAGTTTTCTCAGGAATACAATGATCCGAGACAATTCCAAAGGATGCTTAATAAAAAATGCCATCCACTTCCAGAGAAAGAACAAATGGAATCTGAATTCAAATTGAAACATACTATTCTTTACTTTACTTTTTCATGTTTTTCCCCCTTTGAGTTTATTTCTTTTAGAACATGATTAATATAGAAATATATTTTGCATTATTTTATATATAATTTATATCAAATTACTTACCATCTTTGGAAAAACTAGAACTCAAAAATTAAAAAAAAAGAATGTTAAAATTGTTTTTACATGTAATTGGAGAAAAATAAAATATTATTTTAAAAAATAATTTCTCCTCTAACTCTGGTCTACTTTTCCAAGGGTGGAGCCCCTATTCCTTACCCTTTAGTCTCTCTCAGGGCTCATTTAAAATATGGACTAAATAAAGAACATTTGGAGAAGCCACAGGAGAGGGGGAGAGAAGGGAAGGGCTGACACCTGCACTTGCTTCTATCTTTACCCCATCTGGGTACTTTCTGGAACCCTTGCTCCTAAACACTTTTCCATAGTCAAACTATCTACTGGATGGGATGAGATATCCTCTAACCTCTAATATTCTATGATTCTAAAAACCACAACAAAAAATCTCAAATCAGTAAGTTCTAGTCTTATAAATCTGCCTACTAGTTAAACATAAGCAAATTTTGTCTGCCCTTCTCAGGAAAACTAATGGCATCACGATCAACAATACCTAACATTTATATAGGACTTTAAGGCTAACAGAGCTCTTTACACACATGGGATGTTCCAAAAGCTTAAGCTTAAGAATGCACTAAGTCTTTGGGAACATTCTATATCACCTCTTTGATTGATCTAACAATGCTGTGATGAGGATACTATTATTCCTTCCCAATTTTATAGGTAGAGAAAATGAAGGCTATGTGATTTTCCCAGGATCACAGAATTGGTAAGTATTTGAGGTAAGGTTTCAATTCAGGCATTCATGACTCCAAAGATAGCATGATATCCACAGCATTTGATTTTTTTTTTTTTTTGGTGATGAAATAGAGAGGGAAATAATTAGGAAGAACTAACCTTGAAAAGGAGGAGAAGGAAATGCACATTTTCCAAAACTGCAAGAGAGCACTTGCAATGTAGTGAACCTATTTTGGTAGAAAAAAATTCTAAACTGTTGCCCCACAGTGGACATTACTGGGAGACCAAATTGAGATCAGTTTGAACAAAGATACAAAAGACAAGCAATAGTACAGCAAGAAAGAACTGGAGAGTTATTGTGAGGAAACAACATTGTGCTTAGCTACAGAGTGACAAAAAGGTTTTTTGATCTGCCTCTGTGAAGGGTGCTCACAGCTCAAATCAATCATGGATCCTTGAATTGTTCAGTTGTTTTTCAGTCATGTCCAACTCGTTTTGTTCTATTTGGAACCTTCTTGGCAAAGATGCAGGAGTGGTTTGCCATTTCCTTCTCCAGGTCATTTTACAGATGAGTTAATCGAAGCAAACAGGATTAAGTGACTTGCCCACTTGCCAGTAAAAAGTCCAGATTCAAACTCAGGAAAATGAGGCGTCCTACCTTCAATCCCAGCATTCTATACATGGACCATATGTGTTTATATGTAATATGTTCATAGATTTCTGGCTTCATCCCAGTACTCTCTTTGTCTTTTCCATGTTTAGTTAAATCAGCTGTCAGCCTTGGATCATAAACTCCTTTAGAGTAGATACAATATCTATTCCAATTACTCTATACAGGATACAGGATAGCTGCATATGATGAATAAATGTTTTTTGATGATGTTGATTAAGGATTTGTCTCCTTCCCTTGGGTATATAATTGGGCTTTCTTCTGGTCTATGTGGAAAGAATATGTTTTCTTTCCATTCCAAACTCAGAGGAGAGAGTTGATATGAAAATCTGTCAATTTTCAGAACTTGAATAGCAAGATGGTTTTTTTGCCTAGGACTCTGGAGATTGTGTTTAGTATTCATAGAAATTCTAGTTCTGTGTCTACCTTGGAGAAATCCTGGTAATGTATGCAAAGGAAATTTCTTGATAAGTTAGATCATTATATTTGTTCTTGTCTCTCTTCTTAGTGGTTTGTGGCCAGATCTCCTCCCCCCCACCAACATACATATATCACACATCCATATAAACACAACCATCATGCTTATGATGATAATAAAGACATTTGGACAAATAAAGCTAGGGAATTTCTTGAACACTTGGTTTGCCCATGAACCACATGGCAGAAAACTATTTTTAAAGTGCAATGGTGGTTCCAGGAATGATGGATGTGGTTTTTGATGATGGAAAAAATAGGAAGAAAGATTTCTGCCTTGCCCCTTTTCAGTCTGGAGGAGTTAAGTTCATGGTAAAGGGTAAAAATGACTAGGCGAACTTAAGTTGGCAAGTTAAACCTAGGGACACAGAAAATTTAATGTGTGATGATTAATAGCAAACTGAATGATGCAACCAAGGGCAATAAGATATTTCTGGTTTGCTTCAAAAATCTCTAAATCAAATTCTTCAAGCAAAGTTGCTTTTATTACTGTAACAAAGGAATTTAGATGTTAATCCTCTTGTCCTACTTTCTCCAAGGACACCTGGAAATCCTCACATAAAGAGGGTGGGAAGGGGAGATTGAGGGCATAATTCATTATATCCAAATTTTATCAAGGCACATCAGTGACCATAGGTTTTTTATTTTCAATATTTTTTTTATTTTCAAAATATATGTAATTATAATTTTCAGTATTCTTTTTTTGTAAGACTGTGTTCCAGACAATTTTTGGATGAAGAAATGGAAGCTATTTCTAGCCATATGAAAAGGTGCTCCAAATCATTATTTATCAAAAAAATGCAAATTAAGACAACTCTGAAATACCACTACACACCTGTCAGATTGGCTAGAATGACAGGAAAAGATAATGACGAATGTTGGAAGGGATGTGGGAAAACTGGGACACTAATAAATTGTTGGTAGAGTTGTGAAAGAATCCAACCATTCTGGAGAGCAATTTGGAACTAAGCTCAAAAGTTATCAAACTGTGCACACCCTTTGACCCAGCAGTGTTACTACTGGGCTTATACTCTAAAGAGATCTTAAAGAAGGGAAAGGGACCTCTGTGTGCAAGAATGTTCGTGGCAGTCCTCTTTGTGGTGGCCAGAAACTGGAAACTGAGTGGACACCCATCAATTGGAGAATGGCTGAATAAGTTATGGTATATGAATGTTAGGGAGTATTATTGTTCTGTAAGAAATGACCAACAGGATGATTTCAGAAAGACCTGGAGAGACTTACATGAACTGATGCTGAGTAGGACCAGGAGATCATTATATACTTCAACAACAAGACTATACAACAATTAATTCTGATGGACATGGCTCTCTTCAACAATGGGATGAACCAAATCAGTTCCAATTATTCAATAATGAAGAGAATCAGGTACATCCAGCGAAAGAACTTTGGAAAATGAGTATGGACCACAACATAGCATTTCCATTTCTGTTATTGTTTGCTTGCATTTTTGTTTTCCTTCTTAGGTTATTTTTACCTTATTTCTAAATCTGATTTTTCTTGTGCAGCAAGATAACTGTATAAATATGCATACATATATTGTATTTAACATATACTTTAACATATGTAACATGTATTGGTCTACCTGGCATTGAGGGGAGGGAGTGGGGGGAAGGAGGGGAAAAATTGGAACAAAAGGTTTTGTAATTGTCAATGCTGAAAAATTACCTATGCATATGTCTTGTAAATAAATATAATAAAGAAAAGACTTAATGTTCCAAATTTCCTCCTTCTTCCCCTTTGTCTCCCCTCCCCAAGACAGCAAGCAATCTGGTAGGGTTAAATACATACAATTCATTTAAACATATTTCTATATTTCTCATTTGCAAGAAAAATCAGACCAAAAGGGAAAAAACCCCACAAGAAATAAAAACAAACAAAAATTAAAGTACTATGCTTTGATCCATATTCAATCTCCATAGTTTTCTCTCTGGATGCAGATGGCATTATTCAACCTAAGTCTATTAGAGTTGCCTTGAATCACCTCATTGTGAAAAAGAGCCAACTCCATCACAGTTGATCATCACATAAACCTGTTATTACTGTGTACATTGTTCTCCTGGTTCTGCTCACTTCACTCAACATCAGTTCATATAAATCTTTCCAGACTTTTCTGAGGTCAGCCTGCTCATCATTTCTTATAAAACAATAATATTCCATTACATTTATATATCATAACTTATTCAACCATTCCCCCAGTGATGGAAATCCATTCAATTTCCAGTTCCTTGATACTACAAAAAGAGCTGCTACAAACATTTTTGCACACGTGGGTCCTTTTTCCTCTTTTATGATCTGTTTGGGATATAGACTGTGCTGGATCAAACAAGGGGCATGCACAGTTTTATACCCTTTTGGGCATTGTTCCAAATTAGTGAGCATAATTTATTAGGTTAATGTTCCATAACTTCTAATACAAACATGCCCAAGATCAGAGATGTGCTGTAGCCAGATCCTACCTCTGAAATCAATGCTTAATTTTTAGCATGAGCATTTACTCTTCAGAAATCAGCAAACTCTACAAACCAGGGCTTGATTTATTATTTTGTTGCTTCTCTGATCTTAAGAAAGTGACAAATAACATATTGATAATGTAAATTAAATTTAAAAGTGTGTCCTTTGTGAAGTTTTTTTTTTTTTTTTTGAAGAACCAGTGATTGAATATTTACCAGCATACACCTTCCCAGTATAGTAGGAAAGGCTCAGAAAGTTTTGTTAAGGAATGACTTTTGATGCAAATTCATCATAGCAGAGTCCTTTATGTATTATTATGTGCCCAAGATCTCAGACAACTTTGAGGATAGTCCATGCACAAGCCTCATCCCAGGGACACATGAACAGAGAAATGCTAACATATATTGAGAAAACACTTCAGGAATACTGGTCACTCAGAGCTGTACTACTCAATCACCAAGAAGTTTCCAGTGATTTTATGGCTACCACCTTTTTCAATTAAATTAGCCACAGGATCAGATCCAGTTTTGGAGCATGAGGGCTCTTTCCTTGCTCTGTAGTTAATTTACAGGTAGATAGAAAAAAAGCTGAAATCTTTCCTTTAGTTACTGGCATCAGTTTCTGTCTTGTTCCTGCCAAGAGTCAAATGTCCAGCCTGCCTGGCTGCCCTAAAATTATTTTTATATTATAATTATATAATATATATATATATAAAATTATAATTACTTATATAATTAGATATATATGTAAATATACTTATATAATATATGTATAAATTTATATAATTATAAAAAAGTTATAGATATTGAACCTATGTCCAGATTAAAAGACTATTCCTTTTTTTTTTTTAATTTTATTTTTTTTTTATTCATTTTTCCAAATTATCCCCTCCCTCCCTCCACTCCCTCCCCCCGATGACAGGTAATCCCATACATTTTACATGTGTTACAATATAACCTAGATACAATATATGTGTGTAAATACCATTTTCTTGTTGCACATTAATTATTAGCTTCCGAAGGTATAAGTAACCTGGGTAGATAGACAGTAGTGCTAACAATTTACATTCGCTTCCCAGTGTTCCTTCTCTGGGTGTAGTTATTTCTGTCTATCATTGATCAACTGGAAGTGAGTTGGATCTTCTTTATGTTGAAGATTTCCACTTCCATCAGAATACATCTTCATACAGTATTGTTGTTGAAGTGTATAATGATCTCCTAGTTCTGCTCGTTTCACTCAGCATCAGTTGATGTAAGTTTCTCCAAGCCTCTCTGTATTCCTCCTGCTGGTCATTTCTTACAGAGCAATAATATTCCATAACCTTCATATACCACAATTTACCCAACTGTTCTCCAATTGATGGACATCCATTCATCTTCCAGTTTCTAGCTACAACAAAAAGAGCTGCCACAAACATTTTGGCACATACAGGTCCCTTTCCGCTCTTCAGTATTTCTTTGGGATATAATCCCAATAACAGCAATGCTGGGTCAAAGGGTATGCACAGTTTGATAACTTTTTGGGCATAGTTCCAAATTGCTTTCCAGAATGGCTGGATTCTTTCACAACTCCACCAACAATGCATCAGTGTCCCAGTTTTCCCACATCCCCTCCAACATTCATCATTATTTGTTCCTGTCATCTTAGCCAATCTGACAGGTGTGTAGTGGTATCTCAGAGTTGTCTTAATTTTCATTTCTCTGATCAATAGTGATTTGGAACACTCTTTCATATGAGTGGAAATAGTTTCAATTTCATCATCTGAGAATTGTCTGTTCATGTCCCTTGACCATTTATCAATTGGAGAATGGTTTGGTTTCCTATAAATTAGAGTCAGTTCTCTATATATTTTGGAAATGAGACCTTTAAAAGACTATTCCTGTTCACAATGATGTCTAGAAATAGAAATAGAAAGGACATCTTCCATAGACAGTGAACTAACCATCTCTAAAGGTGATCAAGTAAAAGCTAGATAATCTTTCATTGGGGATGTTGAAAATGAGAATTAATGTTTCAGAATGGCATCATATATTTACTACTTGTCTTACTTTGGTTAGGTGACTTAAATGTCTTGAACCTTAGTTTCCTCATCTGTAAAATGAAGTGGTTGGATTAGAATGCTTCCTCAGCTCTAAACCTATGGATTTTGTAATGATTCTATGACTTTTATAGGACTCAATTTCCTCACCTATAAAAAGAGAATTGGAGGAATTCTTCATTTTTTTCCTCATACAAGAGTTTCTCCTTGGAAATAATCATGACCTGAAAAAGGTAAGGAACTTCTTCTTCTTTTTTTTTTTGTAATTTTATTAATTTTATAATTATAATTTTTTGACAGTACATATGCATGGGCAATTTTTTTTTACAACATTATCCCTTGTATTCACTTTTCCAAATTTTCCCCTTCCTCCTTCTACACTCTCCCCTTGATGACAGGCAATCCCATTCATATTAAATGTATTACAGTATATCCTAGATACAATATATGTGTGTAAAATCAAATTTCTTGTTACACGCTAAGAATTGGATTCCGAAGGTATAAGTAACCTGGGTAGAAAGACAGTAGTGCAAACAGTTCATATTCAATTACCAGTGTTCCTTCTCTGGGTGTAGCTGTTTCTGTCCATCATTGATCAAGTGGAAGGTAAGGAACTTCTGATCTAGGATGTCATTTCCTCATCATTGATCAGTTGTTGTTTTTTTCTTTTTGTTTTTAGAAAGAGGAGTTATTTTTATTTCTTGGATGCTTTGAGACAGAAGAAGAAAGTCAGAAAGAGAGGGGGATAATTGGTAATACTGACATCCCTGAAAGAAGGCAGGACCTCCAGGGAACAGGGAACAGTGCCTACAGCCTACTCATTCTAATTCTCCATAGTCAAAATTCAATCTTGATTGTTTTTGTTGTTCAGTCATTTCAGTCATATCTGACTCTTTATCACCACGTTTTCTTGGCAAGGATATTGGAGTGGTTTTCCATTTCTTTCTCCAGCTCATTTTCCAGAGACAGACACTGAGGCAAATGGGGTTAAATAGCTTGCCCTGAGCCACACAACTACCAACTGTATTGTCTTCCTGACTCTAGATTCAGCACTTATCCACTGGGCAGATTGTCTAATCTGCTGTGATGATTTTTCTTTTCCATTCATCTGACCCCTTCATCATATCTTAGTAGCACTTTCACTAGAGACTAGGCAGGGAAAGAAAAAGGAAGAAAAGTTTCATGCTTATTATTGGCATAAAAGTTCATGGAAAAAAAGGGATTTTAAATGCCTGTCAAATAAAATGAAGTTTTAGAGTCCCCTAATGGCTTTAATAGACCTAACGGTTTATTTCTGTCAGATAAAATGAAGTTTTGTAATCACCTAATGGTTTTGATCCATTTCTATTCTTTAGATTAAAAACCAAATACTCAGCTCAAACTATTGCTCAGGGGTCATAAGACAGGTCACTCTTTGGCTCCTGTTCATCTGTAATGGGATTGGAGCAGCAAGGTGGTGAAATCAACAGTGTTGGATCTGGATTTAGGGAGATTTGGGCTTAAATACCAACTGGGATTCCTCCAAGCTGTGTCACTTCATTTCTCCAAGCCTCAGTTTTCTCATCTGTAAAATAAATGAGTTGGAATTGACTTTTTTTTTAAGGAAAAAAGTATGCTGCAATTTTATTCAGACACAAGTAGCTCTTTCCCTGGATATGAATAGCATTTTTTTCCATAAGTCATTCAGAATAGTCTTGGATCATTGTATTACTGAGATTATCCATGGACTTAACTACTAAGGCCCTTTCTAATACTATGTCTATGATGGTTATGATTTTAAAAAATATTAGAATTAGGTAGGCAATCAGAAATACCTACTATTTATTTTTTCCCTCTTTTATTAATGGTCTTTTAGTTATACATGTATATTAGCTTTTTAAATACACATTTTTATATGAATCATGTTGAAAGAGAAAAATTAGATAAGTAGGAAAATCACTAGAGATAAAAAAACAGAAAAAAGTGAACATTGATTTATGTTAAATATCCATAGTTCTCTTTCTGAACGCAGATGCCAGTTTCTATTCAAGGTTTATTGAGAATGCCTTGGATCACTGAATTGCTGAGAAGAATCAAATCTTTCATAGTTAATCATCGCATAATCTTACTGTTATGTGTATAATGCATTCCTGGTTCTGCTTGTTTCACTCATCATCAGTTCATATAAATCTTTCTAGGCCTTTCTAAAATCAGCTTGTTCATAATTACTATTCCCTTACTTTCACATACCCTAAGTTATGCAGCCATTCCCCAATTGATGGGCATCTATTCCTTTTCTGATTCTTTGACATCACAAAAGGAGCTGCTACAAACATTTTTGTACATGTCGGACCTTTTCTCTCCTTTATGATTTCCTTGGAGTTCAGACCTAGTAGAGACACTGCTGGATCAAAGGATATGCACAGTTTGATAGTTCTTTGGGCACTTACTTTTGAGAATGGTTGGATCCGTTCACAACTCCACCAATAATGCGTTAGTGTGCCAGTTTTCCCACATCCCCTCCAATATTTATCATTATCTTTTCCTGTCATCTTAGCCAATCTAAAAGATATGAGGTAGTACCTCAGAATTGTTTTAATTTGCATTTACCTAATCAATAGTGATTTAGAGAATTTTTTCATATGACTATAGATGGCTTTAATTTCATCATCTGAAAATTGTCTGTTCATATCCTTTAACCATTTATCAGTTGGGAAATGTTTTGTATTCTTATAAATTTGTTACAGGTCTTTACATATTTTAGAAAGGCGGCCTTTATCAGAAACATTGATTGTAAATTTTTCCCCCCCTGCCTCGTACTTTCCTTTTAATCTTGTGTTGGTTTTGTTTGTGCACAAACCTTTTAATTTAATGTAATTAAAGTTGTCCATTTTTCATAATGTTCTCTAGTTCTTCTTTGGTCATAAATTCCTCCAAAAATCTGATAAGTAAACTATCCCTTGCTCTCCTAATTTGCTTATGGTATCACTTTTCTTTCTTTTTTTAAAATTAATTTTATAATTATACATTTTTTGACAGTATATATGCATGAGTAATTTTTTTTTAAATAACATTATCCCTTGTATTCAATGGTATCACTTTTCATGCCCAAATCATGTACCCATTTTGACCTTATTTTGGTAAGGGGTGTGAGATGTAGGTCTATGCTGAGTTTTCAACATATTGTTTTCCAGTTTTCCCAGAAATTTTTGTGAAATAGTGAGTTCTTATCCCAGAAGCTGGAGTTTGGGGGTTTATCAAATATTAGATTTCTATAATCATAGATTATTGCGTTATATATATTTAACCTATTCCACTGGTCCAATATTCTATTTCTTAGCTGGTACCAACTGGTTTTGATTCTGCTGCTTTATAATGGAGTTTTGGGTCTGGTACTGCAAGGCCACCATCCTTTGTGGGTTTTTTTTTCATTAATTCCCTTGATATTCTTAACCTTTTGTTCTTCCAGATGAATTTTGTTATTTTTTTTTCTAGTTCTATAAAATAATCTTTTGGCAGTTTGATTGATATGGCACTGAACATAGACTACTTTAGGTGGAATTATCATTTTTTATTATATTAGCTTGACCTACCCATGAGCAATTGATATTCTTCCGATTGTTTAGATCTGACTTCATTTATATGAGAAATATTTTGTAATTGTATCCATATAATTCCTGGGTTTGTCCATATAATTCCTACAGGTAGACATCAAAATATTTTGTCTACAGTTATTTTAAATGGGATTTATCTTTCTATCTTTTGCTGCTTTTTTGGTCATATAAACAAATCTGATTATTTGCGTGGGTAATACCTACTATTTCTAGATTTTTTTCCTCCCTAGCAGAATGCCATGGCAAGCATACAACACACACACACACACACACACACACACACACACACACACACACACACACACATCCTTTTCACCTCAAAAATTTCATGGCTTTAAAAGCTCCAAGAACAATAGTACAGAGTAACATCAGCTTAAACCAGAAGATAAAGAAATAACCAAGTCAGAGGTTAAAGAGTTTTTGCTTTCTAATTTGTCTTTATAAGAAAGAAGAGTGAATCAAATGAAAAATTGGCATATAGTAAAGTAAAAATGTCAGAAGCATTTAAAATTATCAACTTTTAAAAATGCTTGCTATTTTGCCCAATGTCAGAGGAAATTGGGAATATTTTTATAAGTAAAATCGGCTCAGGCAGACGGGGGAAAATTCTCTTACAATTGAGAAAATTACAGACTAGCCATTTGACATTAGTTGGAGAAAAACAACAAACCTCAAGAGTTATTCTGGGAGTTCACACAAGAGAACTACTACAAATCCAGGACTCGAGTATGGGAGGCCCATCTTAGGACTTAGGACTTTAGAAGCTCTCAGAAGATGACTAGAATTCTTTTTGGATGTCACTACCTAGCACAAAAAGGACACAACATGCTCTAACATTTTGCAGAATACCTTCTAAATGTATACATATTGATCTGCATGTGAAAAGAAGAACATATTGAGCCAGGTTCTTTGGGATCCTGAGTCCTGGGAAAAAGTCTGTGAGCTGATAAGAGATGGAATATCTCCTTTTGGAGATGGGAAAACGCTATTACATCCTCTGTTGTAATGGAATTTAGTGATAATGCATTTTATTCCTCCTAAGGAAAGCATCCATCCCTGTTAGGCTCCTAAGGCAGCTAGTAATTTCATCCTTTCTAATATGAACTTGCCCAATTCACACTACTAGTTACATTTCTAAGGCAAAAGTGGAATCTAAATTTTCTTGACTCCACACCCAGAACTTTAGCCAATGGACCACCAGTGAGTTCATGTGTAGGGGGAAAGGGAGGAGCAATGCATGAGAATAATAAACCTGAATGGGGTTTGCATATGTCAGAGCCTTCTATTTCTACCCAAATAATGGATCATTTTCTTAAGAAATGTGTGCAATTCAGAGGAAGGTGTTTTAAGCCCTCTGAACATGTTAAGACTTCTGCTTTCTTCATCCCTTTTTCCCTTATCTCTAAACCATTACTGTCATCTCTAGGGTCCCCTGGACCACTGAATGTTCCCATATTTTGTCCTACTAGCTATTTGTAAGAGCAGTGCTCAGATACCCTGCCTCAATTCAATAAGTATTTTATAAGTCCCTACTAAGTGCAGCGAGGTGGAGCAGTGGATAGAGTGAAGGGCCTGGAAGACCTGAGTTCAAATATGGCTTCAACTGTGTGACCTTGGCAAATTACCTAACCCTATTTGCCTCAGTTTTCTGTCTGTAAAATGGGCTGGAGAAGAAAATGGCAAATGACTTCCATATCTCTGCCAAGAAAACACCAAATAGGGTCAGGAAGAGTTGGACATGACTGAAACATGCAACAACAACAACATTATGGGTCCAATGTTCTGGGCATAGTACAAGATTCATAAGTTTATGGCTCTTAGACTCAAGGAGTTTATCATCTTGCTGAAGAGATAAAATTTCTGTATCAGAAATGATTCAAAAACTGCACAAAATGATATCATTATATTATAATTTTTACATATAATAATGTAACAATATAATTAGGAAATGGGACCTGTGATTTCAGTAGGGTCCCAGGTAACTTTTTATTTATTGGTGAGGAAACTCTAGCAATGTAAGGCAGGTCCATCTTTGCAACTGACAGTCTTAGTTGCCCAGAGCACTGAGGAGCAAAGTGTTGTGGTCTCTGGTGGTCAGTGGTCAGTGAGGGAGGATGTGTCAGAGGTGGACTTTGAATCTTGGCCCTTGAGAGTGAGAGCAGCTCCCTCTCCCCTATGTTATCTGTCTGTGTTCTACATGTGAAATCAGAATGGCTCTGGCCCAGTCTGGAGTATGACGATAATCCGAGAAAGACTCTAAATCAACTTTATTCCTTTTCTTAGAAAGCAGTGCAGTTTTCTGAATCAGTCATGGGACTCTGTCCCTTAGAATTATTGTTTAGTTATTGGGGAGAGCGATTAGGCTTCTTTAATACAGAGTTGAACATTATTCATTGGCTTTTGCTTAACCTGAGGTAGGTCCAGAGGAAGAAGGGAATAGTAATGACTTGTTATTTTTGAAAACTTTGATGGTACTTTTCAAAAATTAAAATGAAACTATCCACAGTCAAATCTAAAAATACTCCAAATTACTAATGATTTTAAAACATTGTTCATTGTTTCAATTTTGCTCAACTCTTCATGATCTCATTTTCCTGATGTCATGGTCCTCTTTGAAAAGAACAGATACGAATAGCCAATATAAGGTCCACATCCCAAATACATGAAAGAAAGAAGCATATGATTCCTATGTACAAAAATATTTACAGATCTTTTTGTAGTGGCAAAGAAATACAAAGTAAGGAGATGGCCATCAACTGAGGAAGGGCTGAGCAAATCATGGTCTATGAATGTGATAGAATACTTTCATGCTGAAGAAACAATGAAAGGACAGTATCAGAGAAACTTGGGAAGACCTATAAAACTTTAACAGAGTAAAGTGAGCAGGACCAGGCTTAGAATCACTCATAGAAACAACATATTATAAGAACAATCAAGGACTATGACAGATAATGACCAACCTTGATTCCAGAAGTCAGGTAGTGAAGTATGTTCCTTCCTCCTGATTGATAGGTGATAAACGTAGGGTACAAAACAAGAATATAGTTTTTGGACATGACCAATGTGGGAATTTGTTTTGTTGACTATTTATGTTTATTAAAAGGGGTTCCTTTTCTTTCTTTCTTTAATGAAGGGAAGGAAATGGAAGAAAGAGAAAATAGATTTTGGTCAATTGAAAAAAATCTAATTTAACTAAAAAAAGAAAGCCTGTCTGATGGCCTAACGTCATTCATATTTGTCCAGCCTGCTTTGTGAAGGGTTTCTAACCCTGAGGGATAGAATTTCATGTTCTAAAAATTTTGTTCATGAACTCAGCACGTTATCAGAAACCATTCAGAGTAAAATGAGAGGCAGGAAGTATTGGATTGGGAGGAACAAGCAATATAGTTTAGAAGAAAAAACCCAGAATAAAGAGTTAAAGACTCCAATTCTTATCCGAGTTGAGGCACAAATTGAGTGGGAAGGTTTTGGATTGCTTTTTATTCTTCTGGAGCTTCTGTTTCCTCATTTGTAAGAGAAAAGATTTGGACTAAATAAACCAGTGGGAGAGTAAGAGGTCAACTCTGGAGTAGTGATTTAACTATTGTTTTGGTATTGCCAAAGGTTGGATTCCTTGAAAAGGATCCTTTGTTTAATGGTATTCCCTAGTACCATCTTTGATGTTAATTATAGGTCTATCCATCTAGATTTGAAAGAAACCTGGGAAGCTATTTAGTCCAAGTCCCTATTTTTACAGATGAAAAAACTACTTTGGGATTCAGCAAATTACAAGTGAGGCTGGTGACTTTGCACAGCCTCCATCATTTAAATCAATTCAATCGCATGTCACAGTATCACCTCTCTAATGTGTGAGGACAAACAACAAAAACATGCTCCCCAGGAATTAATCAAGAAAGAGACAAATTTCAAATCCAGATCTTCTACTCCTCCTATTTACTGTACCATGCCGGCTCAAGTATTGCTGACTATTGATAGATCAGAGGGAAATGATCTTGCCTTCTCACCCTTTATCTAGATCATAAAACTCATATCCACAACTGTGATTTTGTCCTTTATCTAGACTGTCAATCAAGCCATAGTAAATCAAACAGCCATTTGTCCCCAAAGGTGGTCCCAGCTCCCCTGGATCATCATGGGTGTATTTTAGCAGACTTGCATGAGGATATTTGTCTTGTCAGGGCTCAAGATAACTTTGACCTACACATAAACAGGAAGTCTTTAGGTTGCAGGCTGCACCTTCCACAAGTAATAATACACTTAAAAGTCACACATTCAAAGACACTGAAGAAGAGTAAGCTCCATTCAGTATTGTTCATGAAGCTGGCCAGTCATCAAGACCAAGCCTCAAACTTTAATGATTTGTACAGATGACTTGGACAGGAAAAATAAAAACAACCTTTCCAAAGTGCTGCAGATGGTAGCAATCCAGGAAGTGGAGCAAACAAGAAGGGAACTTCCAGTCATCATTGAAAAAGATGTAAAAGAGAAATCAGAGGATCTCATTAAGACACCAGGAACAGCTGAAAACAAACATTGTGTTGAAGGATAAATATATGCCCAAGAGGAAAAAAATGAACAAAAGTTCAGAAAAAACCCCCCAAAAACTTCTCATGCTATTGGAAAGGATGATGTTCATATTTCTCCGGAAGGATATATGAGTATTATTAGCAGATTAATTTCTCAATACCAAAACCCAATAAACAACTTTACACTTCACCCTTGTGAGTGAAAAAAAAAGCTGCAAACAGGATGCTAGAGTGAATTGGAAGATAAAACAATGTTATAGGAAGTAGTGTCATTGTTGTAGAAGGTTAGATTCAAATCTTATTTAAGTATACTGTTTTATTAGCTGGAGGAAAACTGACCAATTTTTGGCATGTCTTCCATTCGGAAAACCCACCAAATATCCTTTTAAAAATCTGGAAGTCCTTGTAAATTGTAAATCTAAATTGTTTTCACATAATTATAATTATTTTCTTCTAAATGTCTGAAACACAGAATTATATTTGCTGTGATTATCATAGTCTCTCTCAAATAATAAATCAAGAAGGGAGAAAGGCATATAAACTCTTCAATATCATGAAAACACCATTTATCACACTGAAGTGTTAATGTTGGGCCTGAGAGAATATGACTCATTGGGTTCATACTTGTCTTAGCTGTTGAGTGGTCAGCTAGATTATAACACTGCAGTTTGATTTTCATTTTGGAGGCTTCTAAATAAAGTGTTATGAAACCAAAATGGCTAGTCTTTTTTATAATAATAATAGCTTTTTATTTTTCAAAATACTTGCAATGATAGTTTTCAACATTCACCCTTGCAAAATATTATGTTCCAAACTTTTCTCCCTCACCCATTCCCTAAACAGCAAGTAATCTAATGTAGGTTAAACTTGTACAATTCTTTTTTTTTTAAATCCCATTCTCTTTTTTTCTTTTTCTTTTTAAGCTTATTTATATCTTTTATTTTTAAAACATATGCATGGATACTTTTTCTTTTTTTATTGTAGCTTTTACTGACAGAACATATGCACGGGTAATTTTTCAACATTGACCCTTGTAAACACTTCTGTTCTAACTTTTCCCTTCCTTCCTTCCACTCTCTCCCCTAGATGGCAGAGAGTCTCATACATGTTAAACATGTTAAAGTATATCTTAAATACAATATATGTGTACATATTTATACAGTTCTCTTGTTGCACAAGAAAAATCAGATTTAGAAAGGTAAATATAACCTGGGAAGAAAAACAAAAATATAAGCAGTCCACACTTATTTCTCAGTGTTCTTTTGCTGGATTGCATGGATAATTTTTCAACACTGACTCTTACAAAACCTTGTTTTGCAAATATCTCCCTCCTTCTCCTACCCCTCCCCTAGATGTCAAGTAATCCAAAATTCATTAAACATGTTAAAATATATGTTAAATCCAATATATGTATACATATCTATACAAAAATCTTGCTGTACAAGAAAAATCAAGTCAAAAAGGAAAAAAGATGAGAAAGAAAACAAAATGCAAGCAAAGAACAACAAAAAGAGTGAAAATACTATGTTGTGGTCTACACCCAGTTCCCATAGTCCTCTCTCTAGGTGTAGATGGCTCTCTTCATCACAAGATCATTAGAACTAGACATAGTATAATCTTATTGTTGCCATGTATAACGATCTCCTTGTTCTGCTCATTTCACTCAGCATCAGTTCATGTAAGTCTCTCTAGGCCTCTCTGAAATCATCCTGCTGATTGTTTCTTATAGCACATTAATATTCCATAATATTCATATACCATAACTTATTTAGCCATTCTCTAGCAGATGGGCATCCATTCAGTTTCCAGTTTCTTGCCACTATGAAAAGGGATGCCATAAAATTTTATGCAATTCTTCTAAACATATTTTCACATTTATCATGCAGCACAAGAAAAATCAGATCAAAAAGGGGAAAATGAGAAAGAAAAAAAACAAGGAAGCAAACAGTAACAACAACAACAAAAAGATGAAAATACTATATTATGATCCATATTCAGTTCCCATAGTCCTCTCTCTGGGTGCAGATGGTTCTCTCCATCATAAATCTATTGGACATGGCCTGACTCACCTCATTGTTGAAAAGAGCAATGTCCATTACAGTTGATCATCACATAATTTTGTTATTGCTGTATATAATGTTCTCTTGGTTCTACTTCACTCAGCATCAATCCATGCATCAGGTCTCTCCAGGCTTCTCTGAAATCAGCCTACTCATCATTTCTTATAAAATAATAATATTCCATAACATTATGTCATACCTTATTCATACCACACCATACCATCAACTGATGGGTATCCACTCAATTTCCAGTTCCTTGCCACTACAAAAAGGGCTGCCACAAGCATTTTTGTACATGTAAGTCCTTTTTGCTTTTTTTATAATCTCTTTGAGATAGAGACCCAGCAATAGTGCGGCTAGATCAAAGGAAATTTCACACAGTTTTATAGCCCTTTGGTCATGGTTCTGAATTGTTCTCTAAAATGATTAGATTACTTCACACAACCACCAACAATGCATAAATGACCCAGTTTTCCCACATCACCTCCTCATTTATTATTATCTTATCCTGTCATTTTAGCCAATCTGATAGGTGTGAAGTGGAGCCTCAGAGTTGTCTTAATTTGCATTTCTCTAATCAATAGTGATTTAGAGCACTTTTTCATATGACTAGAAATGGCTTTAATTTCTTTTTTTTGAAAAAGGGAGAGGGAGAACAGTTCAGTTAACACATCAGCTGTGGCTAGCAGTATGTGCAATATTCTAGCTTCATAGTTCCCTACCTCTGCAAAGAAGACCAACCTTAATCTTAATGACCAAGTTTGATCTTTTTAAGTACACAGCATTGTTGGTTCCTTCATTCTTCCCATTTATATTACTATAGTCACAATGTATGTGTTATGCAGCTAGATGATATAACCCTGAATTAAAATTTGGTGTCAGATATTTCCTAAGTATATGACCTTAGGCAATATCTCTCATTCAGAAAACTCACAAATATCCTTTAAAAGAATCTGAAAGTGCTTTATAAATTATAAATCTAAATCACTTTATTATAATTATTTTTAAACGCCTGAAATATAGAATTATATTTGCTCTGATTATCAAAGTCCCTCTCAAATAATAAATCAGGAAGGAAGGAAGGTATACAAACACTTCAATATCATGAAAACACCATTTATCACACTGAAGTGTTAAAGTTGGGCATGAGAAAATATGACTCATTGGGTTCATACTGTCTTGTCTGTTGAGTGGTCAACTAGATAGTGCTTAGAGTTTAACCTCTTTCAGTCTCATTTTCCTCATCTGCAAAATGGGGATAATAATAGCACCTATCTCCCAAAGTCGCTGTGAGGAAAATATTGAGATAATATTTATAAAGTACTTTGCAAACCTTAATGTACTATTTAAAACATGCTATCATCATCATCATCATCATCATCATCATCATCATCATCATCATCATCATCATGTTGTTTTTCCGATGATGCATAATATATTTCAATAGGAATTAAAAAAAAAATTAGGATTAAGTAATAGTCTCCTAACCTCCAAGGTGTTTTGCAATAAAAGGATAACTTTCAAATTGTTCAAATGTAAAAAGGGCATAATCAGATGAGCCCCTATTCACCTTGATGAGAAGACAGGGCATTTGGAAGGAATACCTCCCATCGAAGCAGAATTGTTTCTCAGCATCTTGTTGAAAGGGCAAAGGGGACTTCTCTATTAGTTTCCAGTGACTGGGGTTGCCTTCAAGATATCTGGTGACTGCTGTTCAGTAGAGAACAGGTACCGGTCAGATGAACTTTCCAAACAAGAAAGCAGTAAGAAATAGGAGGAGCTCTTAGACAAGAGACAAGAGAAGAGAGCTCTCTTTGTGCACTCCCAGAAACTAAAAATGATTACTTAAAAGAAAAGCTCATGGTAAGCTTTTACTTGTCCAGGAGAGCTTGAGAAGTGAATTTCTAGACTTTTAGATTTCTTCTGCTTTTCTGTTTCTTTTTGATCATAGATGGGAGAACGGTTATTTCCAACCTTGGCCTTATGTTTCTGAGTTTGAAAATTTTCAATTGGCCTGTAAGAAGCATTTTTCCTCAGAAAATCAATCAATTAATTAACAAATATATCTTTAATGTTGTTCCAAATTGTTTTTTAGTAATACTATGTACCAACTATTTGACTAGATGATGAGAAGATAAAGGAATGGATTCTTCACAGTATGCTTTCCTATGCTAAAAGGCATGTCAGGAGGGTCGAGGAGATTTAGATGGACTTTATGAGTTGTTAAGATAGTGGCCAGGTTCTCTTCCCTATCTACCTGAAAACTCTCAAGATGAGGTTTATCCTAGAGGCTGACTCACCAAAGGGCTTATTATTTCTCTTATTTGTCTCCTCCACCACAAAATAAAACTCTTATATGAAGTTTTATCTTTAAAACAAATTGTACCTACTGGCTCATTTCTAAGTTTTACCTAAATGTGAGGTAACAGTCACTTTGCAGGATCAACTAAATAAAGAGAACCCGTTTACCTAGGAACCATATCTGTCATGAAATTTACAGCAAAGTCAATGAGGGGTTGGAAAGTTCCAGATCTTCTGGTCCATTTATAGCATGGCCTATAATCTTGAATAGTGAATTTTATTCTAAGATAATGTTAAGATTTTTGTTTTTGGAAAGCAAGGGGAAATGATAACCCTACTTTTTATTTACAATGAGACAAGTGATCATCTCTTCTCTGGAGATTATCAGAATAATTGAGGACAATGGGATTCAGTTCTGGGTTTCACTTTTTAGGAAGAATATTCAGAAGTTGGATGATGTGCAGGGAAGAATAATCAAGATGGTGAAAGGATTAGAAATCATTAGAGAAGAGATTGAAGTAACCCAGAAAAAAGTGTAAAATTTTCCCCGTTTAACTTCAGCTAAGGTAGAAAGTATGTAGTAATGAAAAGTCAATCCCCGAAAATAGTAGCTGCTGCCTCTTTGGGGACCCAACCTAGTGGGATAAGGGGTTGAATTTGGAATTATTCAAAAAGATGTGGAGGATATAATTGTTTTCAAGCATTTGAATGACTGTTGTATAGGAAGGGGATTACATTTATTCTGTTTGTCTCAAACAACATAACTGAAGTTGTATATAAGACTAACAAGAAAAAATGAGCTACTATTGCCATTTGCTGGAGTTGTCATCTGCTGCTTGGGATTTTTCTTTTACAAAAGAAGTAATATTGTTTTTTGTTATGATAAGCAAATTCTTTTCAATCCCCAGCATGGGGCTAGGCATATAAAGTGCCACCAAAATCATGGAGATTCCTTGATTCTTTGAGACCCCTAAGGAGCTACTTAGCAACTGACCAGAGGTGATGGGGAAGAGATAGTAGTAACATTTGTTCTTCACTCTGGGAGCTAAGCCCAGATCCTTTACACTTCTTAATCATTAGAGTTGTTCCAAAATGGAATGAGTTTGCCTTGGAAAGTAAGAGTTTTTTCATCACTATAGGAGAACTGAATGACTCCTTGTTAGGGAAGTTATAATGGCCATTTTAATTTAGTTAACAGTTAGACCAGATGGTCTCTAAGGTTCCTTTAAACTCCGAGATTCTAGTAGTCAATGATTCTAAGCTACATAGTTACATAATCACAAATATGATTCAGAATTATTGTGTCTATCTCCTGGACCTAAGTTTTCTAGGTAATTATAGTAATTTTGTGAAATTATTGCCACTACTTTCCAATAGATAAGTTGTCAAAAGATGTGCAGAAATGGTTTTCAAAAAAAGACTAGTAAGCTATCAATAATCATATGAAAAAAGTTCTAAATTTCTAATAATATGAGAAATGAAAATTAAAACCCTGAGGGTTCACTTCACACCCAACAAAACTGGCAAAATTGATCAAAGGAAGAAATAGTCAGAGTAGAGAGCCTGCAGAAAGACAAGCACATTAATTCACTGTTGGTGATGTGGAATAATGTTTAGCCATCCTGAAAAAGAATTTAAAATTATGCAAAAAAGTTACTAAATTATTTATATGTAATGTGGCAATATTAATATTAGAAGGGATGGAAAATAAGGAGAAAAAAGGAAGGTTCTTAGAGACATAATCATCATCTGTGTGTGTGTTCTTGTGTGTGATGGTAGCAAAAACTTACAGAGAGTAATTGCTTATTCACTGGGGACTTGCTAAACAAATTATGTTATATAAATGCAACAGAATACTACTATATCACAAGAAATAACAAATGAGAGGAATTCAGAGAAACATGGGAAGACCATGTGAATAAAGAAAGTAAAACTACAACAATGCAAATTAAACAACATTACAAAATTAAAGACGATGACAAATATTGAATTGGGAGTACAGATAAAACACAGAGAAGTGGAGGAACATGGTTGCTGATTGTTGCATGCAGTCAGATATATTTGCTGGGAACAGTTGGTTTTGCTTATCTTTTTTATGGAAAGGGGTAGAAGGATATTAGCAAATGTTTGTATAAACAAATAGGATCAATAAAACATTACAAAATAATATATTTAATATTTTATTTCCCCCAATTATATGTAAAAATAATTTCTAACAATTATTTTTAAATTTTGAGTTCCAAATTCTCTCCCTCTCTCTTCTTCCCCTTTTTTGAAAAGGTGAGCAAGTTGATATAGATTATTATGTGCAGTCAAGCAAAACATTTTGTAAAAGAAAATACATACTAGGGTGGGACGCAAGAAAAATAAAGTAAAAGAAATAGCTTCAACTTTCATTCAGACTCCATTGGTTCTTTTTTTGGAGATGGATGTTGTTTTTTATTATATATCCTTCAGAACTGTCTTGGATCATTGTGCTGTTGATAATAGCTAAGTCATTTACATTGTACAATTCTTCTGGTTCTGCTCACTTCACTTTGCATCAGTTCATATAAGTAATTCAGATTTTTCTGAGAATAGTCTCCTGGTTATTTCTTATAACAATTATATACCACAACTTGTTTAGTCATTCCCTACTTGACAGGCAACCTCACATTTTCCAATTCTTTGCTACAACAAAAAGAACTACTATAATTATTTTTTGTAGAAATGGGTCTTTTTCTCTGTTTTTAAGAATCACTTTGGGCTAGTAGGTATTGTTGAGTCAAGGATACATATAGTTTTATATATGAAATACATATATATATATATTTATTTATTTATAGTTTTATATATGCCCTTTGGGCATAGTTCCAAATTGTTCTATGAAGTAATCAAAATCAGTTCACAACTCCAGCAATAGTACATTAGTGTTTCAGTTTTCCCACATTCCCTCCAACATTTGTAAATTTTCTTTTCTATCATGTTAGTCAATCTTATAGGTGTGAGGTGATTTGCATTTCTAATAAAACATTTTAAAAACTTATCTCTAAGAATTCTAGAAATTATCTTACTATTTGGATGGAACATTTAATTGGATTATTTTGTTTATTGAATACTGCATTTAACTTCCCCAGAAACCCTCTCCCATTGTCTTTTCCCCCTCTTCTGTTCATGCTTGAGTAAATTTTAAAATAACAGAAAAGCAGTAAAATGGATTTTTTACTTGGCAGCTTAACTTCTGTACTTCCACACCATACAGGCTCCAATAAGGATATGATATTAATTGCCAAAGTTGAAAAAGTAAGAGAAGTAATTCTGGAAAATAAGGTTTAAAAGTTTTCTTCTTTACTGATGGCCAATATTTTCTGGCCAGGGTTCCTCATGTAATTGGACTGAAATTCTCTCTTGAGAGAAGTGGGAGACACTGAACAAAATCACTAAGGAAATTAAGTGCCTAAAAGAGTTTGGCTGAAAAGACCTATGGGTCATCATGCTGATGGAAATGTTTGCTTTCTCATTTAAAAGTGTGTCTCTTTGACCTAAAGAAGAGAGGAGGAGGATAAGGAGGATGAGGAGGATGAATTCTGGAGTCATGTTTTCCCCAAACTTCCCAGATGGTGGTTGGGGGAAAGGTAGAGATTCTTTTGAGGGCATATGTGTAAGTTAGGTATCATGGTATAGGACATGGAGCATATTATTACAATCCCACATGAGGAGAATTAAACCCTTAACATGTGAGGCTGGATATCAGTTAAGAGGTTATCACTGTAGCTCACTCCCTTTTAGAGAAAAAGAGATATTTTGGTCAATAACAACTTCAGAAAGATTAAGGGAAGTTGAATTAAATAATTTAGGAAGGAATACATATCTCTTGACCTAAAGCAAGCCTACTACTTATGTATTCAAGTCTAGTTTCCTTTGCCACTCTTTTTGAATATATCAGTGCTCTATAGGCACTTTTCAGATACCATTTTCTTCAGCCCTAAAATGGCATGATTAGACTTCACAGACTTGGGGAGTGTGATGGAAAATCCCTTAAAATATATGTGTGATGCACATATATTGTATCTAGGTTATATTGTAACACATGTAAAATGTATGGGATTACCTGCCATCGGGGGGAGGGAGTGGAGGGAGGGAGGGGATAATTTGGAAAAATGAATAAAAAAAAAAAAGAACAAGAAGAAAAAAAATATATGTGTGATGAAAAGAGTAATACTTGCCAGCCTACAGGATGATTTCTCGTAATGTGATTCCCACAGGGCAAGACCCATAAGTCTTTTCAGCCAAACTCTTTTATTGGTTGGACATGTCCTCTTAATCATTCACAGCAAAAAAAAGCCCCCCAAAACAAAAAAAACTTGTATGAAAATATGGAAAACAAATTCACTAAATTACCTCACTCGAATTTTTTTAAAGCAAGCAAACAACAACAAAAAAGTGAAAATACTATGTTGCAATCCCACATTCAGTCTCCATGGTGCATTTCTAGCTGCTGATGGCTCTCTCCTTCACAATACAAAGGTAGGCATAGGGAAGAATGGCAAAAAAAATTAATTCTGAGAAGTATGTTTCAGGATCAAGAAGTAAAAGAAGTCAAAATCCTATAGAAAACATAGCAATCTTATGCCATATATCATGAATGTTTTCTTTAAGAAGATAATCATGAGATACTAGACATGGAAAATCCTAAATAATCTCAGGAAAATATGAAATTGAGTATATCTTAACATACAAGATAAAATTCATTACAGATGTAGGATCCATTTCTCAATCAGTGATCTATAAGCAATTATACTATTGTTATAATATGGATAAACAAAAACATCAGATTAGAAGAATCAAAATGAAAAGATACTAAGCATAATTAAAATTGGTCCAATCTTTACTATTAGAAAATCCCTCAATTTTATCAGTGCTATAAAATGGAAAATGTATAAATTAACAGATTTTAAAATAGATAGTAACCGTATTTTAAAGACACAATTGATTTTAGTCAATCACTCCAATAAGAGGGTCAAAAGAGCTCAAAAAACATGGCAATAGAAAAATATTTAGTTTCCTTGCCAAGAAAAGAGACATAACAGCAGGGGCAATAGCAATTTAGAATATCAAGTTATTCTGAAATGTTTGTGGAAAAGGAATATGGAAGATTATGAGTAGAATAACTGAATAAAACAGTGAGAAATAATATGAAAAAAACAGGTTTATATAGTCAATTAAGCTAGATTACTTTATGAAAGATGAAACTATTAAGATGAAAACAGACAGAAAATGGGAAAGATCTGTGAAGAAGAATTCTATAACAAATAATTTCCTTCATCAATATCATAAGAACCAACCTATTTAGACTCTAAAACCATAGTCAACCCTCAACCATTCCCTCAGAACTTGATAAGTCCAATTAAAAAGTAAACAAGAAAGAAACTAAGGAGATAAATAGGATATGAGATACCATAAATAAATTAGAAGAGCAAGGAATAGTCTATTTATCAGATCTATTGAGAAGGGGAAAAATTCAAGATCAAACAAGAGATAGAGAATATTATATAATACAAAATTGATAATTTTGATTATATTAAATTTAAAAGGTCTTATATGAACAAAATCAATGCCACCAAGATTAGAAGGAAAGCAGAAATCTGGTAAACAATCTTTACAGCAAATATTTCTAAAAAAGACCTCATTTTTCAAATATATAGAGAGCAGAGTCAAATTTATAAGAATATGAGCCATTCCCCACCTGATAAATGGTCAAAGAATATGACCAGGCAGTTTTCAGATAAAGAAATCAAAGCTATCTATAGGCATAGGAAGAAATACTTTAAATCACTTTTGATTAGAGAAATGCAAAGTAAAACAACTCTGAACTATTACCTCACAACTATATTATTTTTCTATTTATATCCCTATTACCTAGTGCTATTTATTTATTTATTATTAAATTCATTCACTCCTTCAAGCGTAAATGTGCCTAAGTACATATGTGTGCCATGTGTACATGGAGTGGTAAACAAGTTGGTATAAAAGCAACTATTTTGCATTTTTCAAAATAATCTAAAGGCATTTCATTGTTTTGCTCAAGGTCTCCCAGCCCTGGGAATTGTTCATGAATACACTACAGGAAACTCTTAAAGGTCACTCAGAGCCATACTTGCAATTTTCAGAGCAAATGTTATTAAAGATCTACCTTCAAAAATAGCAGAAGTGAGTAAAGAAGGTGATAAGGACGAAAAGATGTTGGCAAATTAAAAAATTGGTTTCTGCAGTTATTTTTTTCCACAAAATAAAAATATACATGTACATATATATCTAAATATGTAGACAGAGAACTATTAATTTATGCACATATATGTTTTGGTAATCAGGAATCAAATTCTGTACCACAATGATTAAATTATATACATTACAATCTAGGCATGTGTCTGCAAGCCTTGATGTCAGCTAGAGTGAAAGGCAAATGAAGCATCTCTGAAATAATTCCCATTTATGTTTTAACGAAATGAAGAGTTGGAAATCACTCCAATTTGTCCTCCAAAAAATACTCAATATTTTCAAATGGATCCATGACCTTGCTAACTTAGATGTTACCTCTGACACAGTAGATTAAAACCCATCACAGAAAAACAGAACCAGTAATAGTATTTGGTATTCATGTAGCACTGTACAGTTTTTCAAGGGCTTTATAGATATTAGCTCCTTCAATTTTCAAAACAACTCAAGATAGAAGTGCTAGTCATCCTTCTGCAGGTAAAGAAGAGAGAGAGAGAGGTGCCTCAGTATCTGAGCCAGGTGCTCAGGTCCTGCCCTCAGGTCCAATGTTCTCTTCAATTAACTGTGTGATCTCTAACACCACAATGAAGAGTCAGCTTTATCTACAAAAGGTAATTTTCATATGCATGTAAATTTTTTTTTCAGAGCTGCCATAAGTCTGAAAAGTACCATTTGACATGGAACCTCATTAGAGTTTTAAATCTTTTCTGATTTTTCACTCTGAAGTGAGGAGTTGACTGAATTTAAAAGAACTATGAACATTTTTGCTGTGAAATATGACATCTCAGGGCTTCAGTATTCTGAGCTTGAGTGTATCAAACACAAATCTGCTATCCAAAGAGAAACAGAATTAGCCATCCATTAAACAGTAACAACAACTTTGTTCAAAATGTAGCATGTCTCTCTTCCTTGGGGTATATGCATTCTAGCAAAAAGCATGAAAATTTGGGACAAGCTTGCTTCTGCATGTATAATGGAGGGATGTTTTACTCACCCCAATTTAAGAGGACGCATAGATAACCTCTGACTGCTTTCTATAGGCCATGATAACTCAAGGTTTTGTGTTGTCTCTTGAAGAAAAAGTCTTTTGCTTGGTTGTTGAGCCAGAAGTCCAAGGCTATGCTAAAGGAGAAGGCCATATCTCTCTGGTTTCTGTTGACTTTGAAGGTCAAGGACAACTCTCTGAGCTTTTTGGAGGTTTGGATAGGGTGTGCATTTCCTCCCAACTTGGCCACGAGCCATGAGCTCCTGGTCTTCAGGGGAAGGCTGGTCCTAGGATAAGGCTTCCTCTTGTTAGTGTTTTTTGAAAATTTTCTTTGGACATAGGGACTTATGGTATCTTGAAAGGCAGCTAATATCTCTCCCTTTCTGATCACTTGAGCAACAGGGTAGCAACTATCAAAGTAGTTGTGGTGATGACAGCGGAAAAAAAATATAGGGCAGAGGAAAAAAAAGTTGTTTTGAAAAAGGGAGGAGGGGAAATAGGAGGAATGGAGGCAGAAGGAAGGAAGAAAGGAAGGAAGGAAGGAAGTCAAAGGAAGGAATGGAAGAAGGGAGGAAAGGAGGAAAGAAGGAGGAAAGAAGGAAGAAAGACAAGCTTAGGAAAGGAGAAAGAAGGGAAGAAGGAAGGAAGATCACAAAGGAAAGGAGAGAGAGAGAGATAGTAGAAAGAAAGAACCCATTTGGTATTGATTAGAGTAGTTGTAGTGAAGATGAAAATGTAAGATGACTAGTTAGCAGCCCTCACAAAGAAATTGCTTACAAATTTACCAGTGGCAACTGATTATATTAGTAAGGCTAGGTTACTGGATTCTGTTCTAACCATTTTGATAATTTTTTTATTGCTCACCATTCCCTTTTCTCTATTAGAATAAAACTATCTGTTCAGGCTTATACTTGAATATTTAAATGATATTCTCTCTTGCTAGCGAGAATCAGTAGACTAGAGCCAAATATAAAATTGTCCCCAGAGGGACTAGGATAGTTCCTATTGTTTAGTTGTAGGGTGCTCATAATCCAGTTTGCAATTGTACCTGCATATAAAAGTAACCAACAAGAAATGGAAAACAAATTGGAGCTCCTGATACCAATACTGAGCATGTGACTTAGTTTGGTCCATTTTGGATGGCTTCGAAGCTCAGCATTGGGCAGCTATGTGGCCAATATACGTATTGTCTGCTATTGATACAGACTGAGCAGCATCCTGCTCTTGTCTTTAGGAAGAGCTAGAGCTTTCTTTGTGATTTCAGATCCAGCTGCATGTGCTGTTCTGGCTGAGTTGAATTTGGAGGATATGTCACTCCAAACTACTAAGCAGCAGCCTAAGGGCTTGCCTGACCTAACTTATTTTGGAAACCCTGGAAAGCACCCACAGCAGTGACATCCATTGACCTGTGCCAAATGGAGGCAACTCTTCATCTCTAATTCAGATCTGTTAGTGAACCACAAATAGCATATCCTGAAAAAACACTTTCTGCAAAACAATTTCCTCTGTTTAAAACAAGGCTTTAAAAACAAAGCTTTCAGGGAAAAGAATGCAGGATATAATGGAAACAGTACTGAATCTGGGATGAGAATATTTAAGTTTGAATTCTGGCTCTTCTACTTTTTTTAAACTGTTCCCAAGAGCAAATTATTCACTTTTCTGGCCCCAGTTTCTGTAACTGTAATATGAGGAAGTTGAACTAGATTCTTACGTATCTTTTGATGACTTATGGCCCTACAATCCCTAATCCTTTTTTCCATATTCTTCATTTAAAAAGAGTGCTGGCCCGAAAAATTTAACTGATTCTGTGATTTGGGCATGTCCGACTCTTCATGACTCTATTTAGGGTTTTCTTGGCAAAGATACTAGAGTGGTTTGCCATTTTCTTCTCCAACTCATTTTATAGATGAGGACACTGAAGCAGACAGGGGTAAGTGACTTCTCCAGGGTTCCATAGACAGGAAATGTATGAGATCAGATTTGAACTCAGGAAGATAATTCTTCCTGACTTCAGGCCATTGAGTCACCTAGCTGTCCCCGATCCTGTGATAATTAGCAGGAAACATCCCATCCCTCCTTCTATTCACTTTCACAAGGTTGCCATGTTTGGGGACCCAGTAAAGTCCAAGTTCCATGTTTATTTTTTCTTACAGAGGGTCCCACACCTCTTTACTCCTGGGTGGTTGCTTCCACATCTCCACCCAACTGTCCTTCTCTTTATTCCAACACTTTCCTGTCTCTGTCCTCAGTTCTGCTCCACTGCTCCAACTCCCCATATCCTGGCCTCTCTCTCCTATTGGAACCCTCTTACGTTTGCAGTTTCTGTTGCAGTTCTCCAGAACCCATCATGGTCTGCCTTATCACATTGGCTGCTTCCTGTTGCTTTCTATCTTCCCCAAGAGATAGGACCAACTCTTGAGCATCTGGACCCTGAAGGGATAGCAATGAAAATAGGTTCAATATCAATGGTACTTTCAGAATGAAATGAACCAGGACTACTTGAAGTTTTCTCACTCTTTCAGGAAAGCCCAAAGCTAAAGTAGAGCCACAGACCCCCTCAAGCAGCTGTAGGGACCTACTTTTTCATTCTGGTCTAAAAATTCCCCATCCTGGGTTTTTGTTATTGTTATAATTTTCAGTCATATCTGACTCTTGGTGACTCCATTTGGAGTTCTTCTTATTCTATTTCTTTTTCTAAAATGGGACAATTTAAGTAATTTATTTCTTCTTCTGTTAATTTTTGTAGGCATTTCATTTAGGCTATCAAATTTATTGGGCCAAATAACTCCTAATTATTTCTCTAATTTCCTCTTCATTGTTGGAAAGTTCTTCCTTTTCATTTTTGAGAATAACAATTTGATTTTCTTTTTTCCTTTTTCTTTTTTTTTTATTATATATATATATATTTTATAATATTATCCCTTGTATTCATTTTTCCAAATTACCCCCCCTCCCTCTATTCCCTCCCCCCAACGACAGGCAATACCATACATTTTACATGTGTTACAATATAGTCTAAGTACAATACATGTGTGTGAATATCATTTTCTTGTTGCACAACAAACATTAGAATCCGAAGGTACATGCAACCTGGGCAGACAGATATTAGTGCTAACAATTTACATTCCCCTCCCAGTGTTTCTTCTCTGGGTGTATCTACCTCTGTCCATCATTGATCAACTGGAAGTGAGTTGGATCTTCTTTATGTTGAAGACCTCCACTTCCATCAGAATACATCCTCATACAGTATTGTTGTTGAAGTGTACAGTGATCTTCTGGTTCTGCTCATTTCACTCAGCATCAGTTGATTTAAGTCTCTCCAAGCCTCTCTGTATTCCTCCTGCTGGTCATTTCTTACCGAGCAATAATATTCCATAACCTTCATATACCACAATTTACCCAACCATTCTCCAACTGATGGACATCCATTCATCTTCCAGTTTCTAGCTACAACAAAAAGAGCTGCCACAAACATTTTGGCACATATATGTCTCTTTCCGCTCTTTAGTATTTCTTTGGGATATAATCCCAGTAGCAGCGCCGCTGGGTCAAAGGGTATGCACAGTTTGATAACTTTTTGGGCATAATTCCAGATTGCTCTCCAGAATGGCTGGATTCTTTTCTTTTTTCCTTTTTCTAATGAAATTAATTAAATATTTATCTATTTTGTTGGTTTTTTAATAAAACCAACTCTTAGTTTTATTTTTTTAATTCAATAGTTTTATTGCTTTCAATTTCATTGATTGCCCTTTTTATTTTTCAGTATTTCAAATTTGGTATTTAATTGGAAGTTTTTCATTTGTTCTTTTTCTAGCATTTTTAGTTGCAAGCCCAATTTATTGATCTTCTCTTTTTCTATTTTATGCAAGTAAGCATCTAGAGTTATAAAATTTCCCCTAAAAACCACTTTAGCTTCATCGTGGAGATCTTCTTGGCAAAGAATACTGAGTGATTAGCCATTTCCTTCTCCAGCTCATTTTACATAGGAAGAAACTGAGGCAAACAAGGATTCATAAATTCCTTAGGGTTACACAGCTACAAAGTCTGAGGTCAGATTTGAATTCAGGAAAATGAGACTTCCTCTCTCTAGGGCTGGCACTCTATCCATTGCATCATTTTTAGGACAAATCAGTCTAATTTATTTTGTCCTTTAGTTCTAGGGGAGATAACATATCTTAGTTGGTTTTCTTTTGGATTTTGAATGGGAGATAGGTAAGTGGTACAGTGGATAGAACTCTGAATCTGGAGTCCCAAAGAATTAAGCCTCAGGTACTTGCTAACTGTATAATCTTTATGAAGTCACTAGAAAACAACAACCAAAAGAACCAACCAAACAAAAAACAAATATACAAAATCTCACTTTTCCCATCTGCAAAATGGTGGCAAAAGTCATAAGGATAAAATGAAATGTTTGCAAAATGCTTTGCTAGTTGAAAGTGCTACAGTGATACTACAACATATTCACTTTCCATTTTTCAGTTGGTAGTTGAGCCAGAATATGCAAATAAAAAGAGAAAAGATAGTGTGTGGGTATATGAGCATCTTTTTACTAAATCCTAAGGCAGTCTCCCTTCTTGGTGAAATCAAGTCCTTGATTTTATACAGACAGAGCAGGAATGTTGGAAAAATGAAAGAAAAGAGAAATTCAGTTCAGGGAAAGGCTCTTCATCTCTCAAATATACACCTCTCCCTAAGACATTCAGAACATTTTCAAAAAACTCTATCCCTGGTAATACATTTCATTGTGTTAATAGGTTGCTGCCTCTAAACTTTTTAAAAAATACTAATTCTCCTGAGAGAGCTGATGTGTTTTAAACTATTCACCTACCCATGAATTAATTTATGTGAATCAGAGCCCTGAGACAATGCAGCTCTGATGGAAGATAATTTTGAAATGTCAAGGCTGCCTGGGGAAATTGGCACTGGATAGGACACTTCAGTGGACAGTAAGTATACCGAGGGCTTTAAGATGGCCCTGTGAGCAGAGACAAAGAGGGACACAGAAGAGAGATGGGAACCAGGGTTCCTAATTAAATGCCAGTTCTTTCTGGACCACAGTTCTGACCCCCTGGTGAAATCAACTCATTTCCTCCCTTGTGACCTTGGCCAAGAATAATGAAGTTCTTGTCTGAATGAAGCCAGTCCATTCCAGACTAGCTTAGATTCCTTGAATGCTGGGATGGAATATATGAGTTCCAAATCCAGGATTGCCTCCCAAGGAACTTCATTAAAAGGCAGCACTTCAAGCCAAACCCTATGTGACCTCACTCAGCCTGTCCCAACTTTGGCCCAAGTGCTTGACTGTTCCACCATTTACATAACAACCTCTCCCTAATGGATGGGTGGTTCCAATCAGTCTGGTCTTCCTGGTCCCCATTCCAAATGGAGCATTCCCCACATTCACTCACTAAATGAGCCCATTGGGGATAGATGATGAAGAGAAATGCCAGTTACTTTAAGATTTCTTCCACAACTGGCCTGGGAATGAAGTCATTCTGGTTCTCTTGTTCTTGCATTCATTGCCTAAAAGGGCTTGACTTTTCTACTTCACTTAATTTTCTGTTTCTCCCTCAACAAAACCCAGACATTTAGAGACTAGATATTCAACAAGGATAGTAAAATTTTCTGCAAATACAAAGCATTCTTCAAATTTTTATAGAAATGGAATCACCCATGTAGCCTCCCTCTCTCCCAGGAGGACCAGGAATGAACAACAGTGAACTGTCTTTGATCTCTTTAGTTAGAAAGACTCAATAACAGCCAAATATCCATTGAATTAATATTATTGTACATGAATAAAAACATAAAAAATTGAGCCTTTAGAATCCTGAAAACTGAAGCAAACTGAAACAAATTCTTCAAACATTGTTTTCAGTCATTTGAATTAGAGATACTTAATTTTTTAGAGGTGGCTAAGAGAGAAAGAGAAGAGAGAGAGAGAGAAATATTCAATAAACTCCCAATTAACATAACTAACTGGGTTTTTTTGTGCCTTTGGGAACTCAGTGAACTCTAGAAAGGGATTCATTAAAAAAAAGAAGAGCTCTTCAGGGTTTACAAGGTCAGGGTTTCATTTAGCCTAATCCTATACACTTTTTCTGTTTGCAGTCCTGGATTTACAGGGAGGAGAGATGCTCAGACAAGGACCCAGAGTCAGGCACTGTAGAATCTTCAGTCATTTAAGAATGATTCAATTATGCTCCAGATACTGGACTTAATGAGGCAAGAAAATGGACTAATATGTTTAGAAAGATTTTCAACAAGGGCTGAAATGAAAGGGGGGTTTTTTGCTCAGTGGCACAGAGACACAAATGTGTTGGCTCTAGGGAGGTATGGGGAACAGCAGAAAGGGTGCTAAATACAACATTCCTGACAAGTGGAAGTTTAGCCTCTGCTTGAAGAACTCCAATAATGAGAATGTCATAACCTCCCAAGATTGCCCATTCTTGAGCAACACAAGAAATTCTGGGAATATTTGTACTTTCAAAAAGGGAAGGAACCAATAGAAAGGGAGAAACTAAAGAATCACGAGAGAGAACAGGATTATTTGAATTTAATTTTATTCTCAATTTATGAACACACAAACACAAAGAGATAGAGACAGAGAAAAATTTCCATGGACAAAGTAGAACAGAAAAAGAGGATTATATGTGAAACTGTGACTCTCTTTTTAAAAAATAGGTTATAAATTCAATGTGTCATTTTTAAAAATAAAGCTAGAAAGGAAGGAAAAGAAAGAAGAAAAGAAAGGAAAAGAAGAAAAAAGAAGGAAGGTAGGAAAGGAAGAAGGAAGGACAGAGGCAAGGAAGAAGCATAATAATATAGAGTGAAAAGAAGGAGGGAGAAAAGGAAAGAAGGAAGAAATAAAAGTGGAAGGAAGGGCTATAAGAAGATAGCAAGAAAGGAAGGAAGCAGAAAAGTAAGAAAGAAAAGGAGGGAAGAAAAAATGGGGAAAGAGAAAGAAGCAAAGAAGAAAGCAAGAAATGAAGAAAATTAGGAAAGTAGAAAGAAAGGAAGAAGGGAGGGAACAAAGAAAGAAGAAAGGAAGGAGGGAAGAAAAGAAAGAAATAAGGAAGGAAAGAGGAAAGGAAGGGAGAAAATAAAGATGGAAAGGAGAAAGAAACAAAAAAGAAAGGAATAAATGCAGAAAGTTAGGGAGGAAAGAAGGAGAGCAGGAAGAGGGAAAGAAAAAAAGCAAAGAGGGAAGGAGGAAAGAAAAGAAGGGAAGGAAGAAAAAAAGGGAGGAGAAAAAGAAAGGAAGAAAGCAAAGAGGGAAGGGAGAAGGGAGGAAAAGAAAAAGTGCTTACTAAGTTGGAATCCCAGGATTCTCAGCTCTTCTCAACCTGTGTGACTTTGAGCAGTTCATTTAAATTCTCTAAAATTTAGTGTACTTAGCTTTAAAATTACCAAGTTGGATGAGATGTGTTTTAGGATTCTTTCCATCTTTAAATCTGTGATCTCGTGAACAGAAAAATTGAGTTCAAATGCTACATTTGTGATTTAACAACAGTATGATGTGGGCAAGTCTTTCATCTCTCTGAATCTCAGCTTCACCCTCTGTAAAATGAGGAGTTTAGACAAAACGATCTCTGAGATTCCCTTCAGTTCTCCATCTTTGGTCTTAAAAACAATGAATCAGCCAGAATACCTTATTCTTTCTCCAAGCTTTCTGATTAAATGGAGCTTTCTCTACACCCTCTCCTAGGGGATCATATACTTAGGAATTTACAGGTAGAAAGAATTTTTTAATGTAGCCCAGCTTTATCATTTTACAAATGAAGAACTGAAGGCAAAGATAGCTCATGTAAATTGTGCAGGGCCATACAGATCATAAATGATAAACATGGGATTCAAATCTAAGTCTCTTTATTCTAAATTCTTTTGAGAGTAGTCCATAACAGAGCAAAGTCCTCAAATACCTGACTTGGGACAGAATTTAGCAATTGAATTTACTCTCCTTTGGAGCCCATGACAGGTGAAAGAGTCAAGGAAGTTTTTTTTTTTTTTTTTTTTTTTTTTTTGCTTCCATTTTTATATCTATTCAAAAATAAAAAGCTATCGATAGGGAAGAAAGAAAAGATTGCTTTGCAAGTTGAGCATTCTTCTTTACAATCAAATTAAAAAGTAAAGAGAACTAATCTAATTTGCCTATAAGTGAATGAGATTCTATTTGAAACATTAGCTTTTCCTGCTCTAATAAGATAATGGTGAATAACTCTCCTCTATTATCATCTTTAAAGCAACTTAGGCCCATGATTGGATTATGCCAAGTCCAAGTCTAGCAAATGTTCACAGTTTCAGGATTCTAGGTCTTTGCTCCTTTCTTCCTAGGGGCAGGTAGGGATGTAATAGACGGCACATTAGGCTTAGAGTTAGAAAGATCTGGCCTCAGACACTTACTAGCTGTGTGACCCTAACCAAGTTACTTATCCCAGTTTGCCTCAGTTTCCTTATTTGTAAAATGAGCTGGAGAAGGAAATGGTAAACCACTGGAGTATCTTTGCCAAGAAAACCCCAAATAGAGTCACAAAAAATTGGATGTGACTGAACAACAACAATAACAAACAACAACATCATACATAAATATCCCTGAGGGCTGCATATTGACTTAGAAAACCACATGTTAATTTTTATGTTCTATTGTATTTTAAATTATTTTTGTTGAAGATTTCCAATTACACTTTTTAATATATTATTTATTTTTTAAGCAGGCTTTTCTTCTCCTTCCCACAAAGTTGAATTGCCCAGGATCACATAGCTAGAAAGTGTTAAGTGTCTGAAATCTCATTTGAATTCAGGTCCTCCTGATATCAGGCTGGTGCTCTTTTCAGTGTGCCACTAGCTGCCCCTCCAATTACATTTTACACTGGTTCAAGAAGAGTTTAGGAACACAAACCTTTGGCCAAAAACCCAGTTGTCACTAGGCAGGTCATCTAAGCCCTTTTTGTAAATTATTTTAAATTTATTATTAATTTATTATTTATTATTAAACAATTTCCTACCTGGAAAGATTTACATAAATTGATACTGAGTGAAGTGAGCAGAATAAGGAGAATATTATAATAGCAAGATTATGTGATGATCAAGTATTACAGACTTAGCTCTTCTCAACAATACAGTGATCTAAAGTAAATCCAATAGACTTAGGATGGAAAATGCTATCCACAAACAGGAGAACTATGGAGACTGTATTAAAGCACACTCTTTTCACCTTTTTGTTTTGTTTTATTTTTCCTCATAGTTTTCCCATTTTGTTCTGATTTTTTTTTCCAACATGACTCATACAGGAATACATTAAAAAAAAATTCCCTGGAATCACTTTAAGGAAGATCCTTTTGTTCTAGTCTAAGAAAAGTTATGGAGGATGCCATGGAATCCCCAACCCGGATATAATAAAATTCTGGAATTCCTGAATCAGAGTGCTATTGAGAAATAACTAAGGAAGATAATATAAAAAAGAAATTATTTTCTCTGGACTGGTTGATGATTACATTGATGCTCAGTAATTAATATAGTTGGAGATGATTTTCTTGCTGATGAAAATGGAAGACCCAAGAACTCAACAACCCAGATCATCCCCTCCCCATTACTCTTGTCATTGAGGCTATTGAGAATACCTCCACCTACAGTAGACACTCACTGTAAAGCCATCTTTAAACTTGCTAAGAAACAGAGCAAGCTAAAAGAGGCAATAGTAAGAGATTGGCACCTGAAAAGCAATAACAATTATGTGAAAGAATGTAGGAGGCTTAAAATAGCAATTTATGTTTGAAATCTTTTCAGTGTAACTACCCTATCAGAGAACAATGACTCTTAGATTCGTGGTTCTACTGGCCCCAAAATGTTGCAATTTTCTTTTACTGGATTTTTTTATGGAGCTGGAGAAAAGCAGTTATAGTATTACTGATTTGAATCTGGAAGTGACTTTAGAGGCCACCTAGTCCAACCTCCTCACTGTTACAGATAAAAAACCAAGGACAAAGATGTGATGAAAAAACAACCATTATTAGGGATATGAGAGGGAGATGGGCATGTGTGCCTATGCGATTTTCTGGCAGCTTTGAGTTGGTTCAACTGTGTTAGGAAACAATACGGAATTATATGAGCAAACATCCTAAACTGTTCATACCCTTTGACCCAATAATCCCATAATTAGACATGTGCCCCACACAGATCAATGACAAAAAATTCTTATATGTAAAAAATATTTCTCATACCAGGAAACCACTCATAAACTTAAACTTCCACAGGGTCTAAAATCCTATCCTGCTCACTGTTCCACAGCAAGGCATTTGATTCCTAGACTGGATTTAATCCTGGAGAAGTCTGGGTTCTAATTAATAATTCCACTTCAGAATTCTAGGGATAATGCTAATTATAGTTATGGATTACAAGTTTAAGAGTTTCCCCAAAGGGAAGAATAAAAGAGGTCCCCAGAGAATGAATCAAGAATGGAACAGGTAACTAATTCCTATGCAGAAAAAAATGTTAAACATGGAAGAATCACAGCATCCATGAAGAATTAATAGGATTAAAAGGATTCAATAACAACTTATAACTATGGTTACAGCCAGCTGGGAGGCAAATATTTAAACTTCATTAGTACATAAAATAGTTTGTAGGATGACTAATTATGGAGATGACAGTTCATCTCCATAAAACCCTAATTGATCAAATGCCAAGCTTGGATCAATCTTCTTTCCATTGGCTGCCCTCTCAGATTCAGAAGCTTTCCTTACTGCCAGTCATTCTGCAACATGGATCCCACAGCAGCAACCTTGAAAGCTTCCTAGGACTATTGAACCTTTGAGCATTCATAAATTCACTACTAGTCCTGGATACATCTACTATGGGATACTCACTGATTTAAGATTAAGAAAGAGCCATCATGAAACAACAAAGGCAGCCTGAAGCTAGAAGAGAAAGCCCTCCTAGTTGAATACATGTTCTTCATAGGGAATGGCAATGGAGATACCATGATAACTGGAGTCAAGAAGAACTGTCCTTCAGTCCTCACTGGAATCAGGACTGAGGAAATCAAAAGCTATCAGCTCTGAGTTATTGACTCTTCCAACTAGGCAGCCAATTAGAGAACTCCAATTTTGAGTAGACTTATGTCCCATAAGGACAGAAGCTAGTCTCAAAGCTTTCACCTTTGGCTAGAACCAGCAAGTATGCACAAATACTCCAAGGGATGTTACCTATAGGATCATGCAACTTTGCACTCTTTGTTGGAAACAAAAGGGTCCATATACATTGGAGAGTGTGTAAACAAATTCTGTTACATGAATCTAGTAAAATATTATTATGCCATAAGAAATTACAAATTTTAAAAATGGAGAACATGGGGAAACATCAAATGTGCAATAGAGAGTAAAATAGAACCAAGAAAAATATATACATGGAGTAAAATAATATACATGAAAACAGTACTAAAAGACAGCTGAATTTCAATACAATAAATCTTGCTTCAAGATAAGCAAATATGTCAGCCTAGCTATAGCAAACCTAAAACTATATTATGAAGCAGCAATCATCAAAACCATTTGTTACTGGCTAAGAAATAGAGTGGTCAATCAGTGGAATAGATTAGGTTTATAAGACATAATAGTCAATGACTATAGTGATCTAGTGTTTGATAAACTCAAATACTCCAGCTCCTGTGTCACTATTTGACAAAAATTGTTGGGAAAATTGGAAATTAGTATGGAAGAAATGAAATATTGACCCAAACCTCATACCCTATACCAAGATAAATGGATTCATGATTTAGACATAAAGAGTGACACTAAAAGCAAATCAGAAGAACAAAGAATAGTTTACCTCTCAGATTTGTGGAGAAGGAAGGAATATGTTCAAAGAAGAACTAGAATATATTATGGAATGCAAAATGAATAATTTTTATTATATTAAGTTAAATTTTTTTGTATAAAGAAAACCAATGCAATCAAGATTAGAAGGGAAGAAGTAAACTGGGGAAAAAGTTTTACATCCAAGGGTTTGGATAAAGACCTTATTTCTAAAATATTTAGAGAATAGACTCAAATTTATAAGAATACACGCAATCATACTCTTTGATCCAGCAGTGTTTCTATTGGGATTATATCCCAAATTGATCATAAAGGAGGGAAAGGAGGCAAAAATGTTTGTGGCAGCCTTCTTTGTAGTAGCAAGAAACTGGAAACCGAGTAGATGTTCTTCAGTTGGAGAATGGCTGAATAAATTGTTGTATATGAATGCTGTGGAATACTATTATTCTACAAGAAATGACCAGCGGGATGAATACAGAGAGGTTGGAGAGGCTTACATGAACTGATTCAAAATGAAATGAGCAGAACCAGGAAATAATTATACACAGCAACAAGAAGACTGTATGATGATCACTTTTGATGGACATGGCTCTCTTCAACCTTGAGATGATTTGCTCCATTTCTACTTGTGCAGTGACGAAGAGAACCATCTACACCCAGAGAGGGAACCATGGGAACAGAGGATGGAACACAACATAGCATTCTCACTCTCTCTGTTATTATTTGCTTGCATTTTGTTTCTTTTTTTCTCAGTTTTTCTTGATCTTCTTGATCTGATTTTTCTTGTGCAACCACATGGCTGTGTGAATATGTATACACATATTGCATCTGGCATATTTGGCATATATTGTATTGTCTGCTGGGTGGGAGAAGGGATGGGGGGAAGAAGGGGAAAATTTGTGGCAGGGGGTTATGCAGGGATCAGTATTGGAAAAATTACCCATTTGTGAATAAAAAGCTTTAATTTAAAAAATGGCAAAAAAAGAATGCAAGCATTCTTCAAATAATAATGGTCAAAGGATATGAACAGACAATTTTTAGATAAAGAAATTAAAGCTATTTCTAATCATATGAAAAAATGCTCTAAATCACTATCGATCAGAGAAATGAAAATTAAGACAACTCTGAGGTACTATTATATACCTCTCAGATTAGCTGAAATAATAGAAAATGATGAATGATGGAGGGGATGTGGGAAAACTGGGACACTAATACATTGTTGGAGTTGTGAATTGATCCAATCATTCTGGAGAGTAATTTGGGACTATGCTCAAAGGGCTATCAAACTACATATCCTTTGATTCAGCAGTATCTCTACCGGGTCTATATCCTAAAGAGACCATATAAAAGGGGAAAAGACCCACATGTGCAAAAATCTTTGTAGCTGCCCTTTTTATAGTAACAAGGAACTAGAAACTAAGTGAATGCCATGTTGGGGAATAGTTGAATAAGTTATGATATATAAAGGTTATGGAACATTATTTTTCTATAAGAAAGGATCAGCAGGAGGATTTTAGAGAGGTCTGTAGAGACTTACATGAACTGATGCAGAGTGAAGTGAGTAAAACCAGGAGATCATTGTACATGGCAGAAACATTATATGATGATCAACTCTGATAAGCTTGGTTCTTTTCAATAATGAGGTGATTTAGGCCAGTTTCAAAGGATTTTTGATGGAGAGAGCCATTTGCAACTAGAGAGAGCAGTGTGGAAACTGAGTGTGGATGACAACATTGTATTTGCAGTTTTTAAATTGACATTTGCTTGTATTTTCTTTTCTTTCCCATTTTTTCCTTTTTGATCTGATTTTTCTCATGCAGTATGATAATTGTGGAAATATGTAAAGAAGAACTGCACATGTTTAACACATATTGGATTACTTGTCATCTAAGGGAGGAGGTGGGGAGAAGTGAGGGGAAGTGAGGGAGAAAAAAATTGGAACACAAAATTTTGCAAGGGTAAATGCTGAAAACTATCTTTGCATATATTGTGAAAATAAAAAGCTTTACAAAATAAAACTAGCTGTGAGAAGTGAGCCATAGCATTTTATAACTGAAAATGTTCAGTGGACTACAAATTCTATAGCTATTCCTGTGAATGACTTATATGCTCTACCCCCACTTAGCTGGGAAAACTTATGGATTCAACTGGACTAAAACCAATGTTTCCCTGGAGACATACATGAGAGATGTATAGCAGCCATTTGTGAATGGATTCTGTAAAGAATTTTATGCCTAATTTACCATTTTCTTAAATGTCTTTTCTTTGGATTTGTGGTCATCTGGTTTGGCTTAGGTAAAGCTGAATAATTTGGCCCTAAAAGGAGTGGTATTTCAATAGGCAATAACACTAATAGATTTGGGGTCCTTGCAGTAGCTGAAAAGACACTTTGAGGGGGAACAGGGCTAAATATAGGTGAGCATGTTTTTGTGGTTTGTATATTGTTTTACTAAACCCTGCAGTTACATCAGTTTAGTATTAGGCTTCGTTTGTGCTCCCTAAAATCTGGGGGGCAGTTAGGTATTGTAGTGAATAGAAGCCTGAAGTCAGGAAAACATCCTTGGAGTTCAAATCTGGTCTCAGACACTTACTAGTTGTGTGAAACCTGGACAAATCATTTAATCCTATTTGCCTCAGGTTCCTTATCTGTAAAATGAGTTGGAGAAGGAAATGGCAAACCACTCCATTATCTTTGCCAAGAAAATCCCAAACGGGATTATGAAGAGTCAGACATGGTTGAAACCATTGAACAACAACATTCTGTTATATAAGTCACCCAATTAAATACACACAAGCAAACATATATATATATATATATGTATATATATATATATATATAAACATGCATATATATGTTATTTGTATGTGTATGTGCATGTATACATATACATATATACATTGTTCTCCCAAAGGATTTTAACAAGTAGCTCTAATGTTAGGAATATTAGACATCAGGATAATACTGTGGGAAAAAATTTTCATCAGCTTTTCTATAACCCTCAAATCTAGAAATTCATCTAACAGTAGATAGAGTAGTACTTGCCTAGGATAAGGAAAGGAAGAAAAATAATCATTAGGTGATTTTGATTATGTATAACTATGGAAATTTTACCTCTCTTTGAGGTAGGGTAGCCTGCTTCTCAGATGTTATAAATTATTCAGTCTGAAGCTTACTTTTTCAGATTGGAAATTAATGCCATGTGTTTCCATGTGTATTATACCTGTGTTGATAGCATTTGAAAGAATATTAAACTGGGCAACAAGAAACAAAGTTTAGCCCCAGTTCTGTTTCTTGGATAGCTAGGCTGACTCATGATGTAACAATTCAGATTATAGGATCTTTACTAGATTTCTATAACCTGTGTAACAGTGACCACTTCAAGCATTAATCATGGAAATAGATCTGTGCCCTTTCTTCCTGCCTTCCCAAACTTATATAGAATTTTATTTTTAGTATTATTTATTTTTTTCCAATTTTATGTAAAGACAATTTTTTACATTGATTTAAGAAAAATACTTGGAAAATTTTTCCCTTCCTCCTTCACTACTCTAAGATACTAAACCATTCCATACAGGTTCTATATGTGCAATTATGTAAAACACATTTCCAGATAAGTCAGGTTGTAAATTAAGAAACATGACAAAAGAAAAGAAACATGAAAAAAAAATGAAATTAGTGTGCTTCAACTTGCATTCAGAGCCCCTCATCAGTTCTTTCTCTGGATGTGGATAACAATTTTCCTCATGAGTTCTTTGCAACTGTTGAATCTTTATATTTAAGGCCTTCATAGTTGATCATTGTACAATGTTGGTGATACTATGTACAATATTCCTCTGGTTCTGCTCACTTCACTTTGCATCAGTTCATGTAAGCCTTTCACCCCGGTGGGTCCCTTGGTAGGGGTCATGTAAAACCAGAAGATTCCGGTGTTTTTCCAGATCTCTCCTCCTTCCATGACTGAGAGCTACCACTGACCTGGAAAGCTTCTATCCAGTTTCTTTAAAGAGAGAGATAACTTCCATTCTCATTCTCTTATTCCTCTCTTCTAAATATAAACATTTGGGACCCTGAGAGCTTTCTTTAGAATTCCAGTAAAAAGGATTTCTCTGCCTTCTCCTTCTAGTAACCATGGTGGCTACTGGTAAATTTCAGCAAAGGCATGTATTTATTTAGATGAGCCCAGGTCTCTGGCTCAAGTCTCTGGCTACCTCTTTTGCTTTGTGTTTTTTTCCTGAGCATAAGTGAACTAACCTCAATTCTAAAATGGGTATTTATAACTTGGATAGCAATCTTGTTAATTGAAGAGATAGGAACTCTTGACTCATGTTGCTGGTTGTTCAGGAGGAAATGACTTATGAAACAACTTCTCAAAAGAAAAGATGATCTTTGCGATGAATTTGTCAAAAGATATGGACCATAAATGACTTGCTCTGACAGTAGAGAGATGAGATGAAGGTAAAATGACTATATAGCACCACAATGTATGTCATTATCATGTTTTAAGTATCAGCCTCTTGGGAGAGTTTAATAGGAATGATAATTTGTTATATGCTTTAAGTATTTGAAAAGGGAATATTTATATTTTTGCTAATTATTTCTTTTGTAGTAAAAGAAATAAATATCTGCCCTATATTTTATTTGTTTTGCATCGTTGTTGCTGTTCAGTCACATCTGACTCTTTGTAACCTCATCTGAGATTTCTTGAAAAAGATAATAGAATGATTTGCCAATTCATTCTCCATTCATTTTACAGATAAGGAAACTAAGGTGAATAGTATTACGTGATTTGCCCAAGATCACATAGATTTGAATTTGGAAAGATGAATATTCCTGCATCCAGACCTGGTGTTCTATCCACTGAGGCATGTAGCTGTACTTTGCTTTGCATATTGAATACCTTTCTAGAAGAGATCCTGTTCATCTTTTTTTGGGGAAACCCTAGACATGCTCCAAACCAAAGTTTTAAGATATTTTCTTCAGAGTATGGGAATAGAAATGTCATGATCCGGAGAGTGGGAGAAGATCTTGAAAGCTCTATCTGGAGCTAGATCTCTCTAGACTCAATTCAAACCATTTGAAGTCAGTACAGGGACAGAGAGAGAACCTAGCTTATGGATCTTTATACCCATAACCCTGATACTTTCATAACTTCAAGATAGCAATGCTTTATATTTAGCATATTAAAGAAGATATTTTTAGATCCTTATATTCTTCTATAAACTAAAGATTTAGATACCAGGCCTGATGCACTTAAATTCTACTGGTATAATTTTCCTTCTGAGCCTTTATAGAAAAAAATGCTTAATTTGTAAAAGCAAATAGATCTTACTGAGGCATCAATTTAGTAAAGATTTATTAAACATCTACTATGTCTCAGGGTCTGCTAGAACAAACTAATATTGTTCTCTTGATTGTTATTTTCAATGTGAGCATTTGCACTCCAGAAATCAATCTACTTATCAGGGCCTGCTTTAATGTTTTGTTGATTGTCTAAACTTAAGAAAGTGGTGGAGAAAACATTAATAAAGCAGATTACACTTAACATGTGTACTATATACATTTTTTTCAGAGAACTGATTACTAGCACTGTTTTTCAGTTGTTTTAGTCATGTCTGATTTTTTGTGTCTTCCCCCCCATTTTTCTGTTGAAGCAGAAAGTATTGCTATCTATATTATTATTCATGTGGGTTTATTCCCTCTTTCTTTAGTATTTTTAGGGCTTATGCTTACTACTGGCATTTACTGGGTCAAAAGGTGTAAGTAGTTTGGTGGCTTTTGGGGATATTTCTATCCCCAAATTGCTTTCTAAATGGAAGCAGTTGGGAATATGAAGCAGGACTTTAAAGCACCAGAATCTAGGAAATCAATTAACCCACAGAAATTCATTGACTATCTACTATATGAACAATGATGTTTTTGGCAGTGTGAGTATGCAAAAGTAATGTAGAAAATATTCTCTTCATGAAGTGATTCAAGGGAATTCTAATAGACTTGTGATGGAAAGAGTCATCCACATCCAGAGAGAGAACTATGGAGATTGTTAAGTATATATCAAGTACTTTACAATGTATACGTTTAAGTTTTGCAAATACAAAGATAAACTAGTGTCTACCTTCAAAAACTTTATGGTCTATTGAAGGAGGTAAGACATAAAAATAAGTAAATAAAAAAACAAAACTAACATCTTGATGGTCAGGAAAAACTTATAAGAGATGCATTTGAGTTGAACCCTTTGACAATATTTACTTTGTTGCCTTTAATTTATCTATTAAAGTATGTGTTAATTTTTTTGGAGGGTAGGTGAGTGGATCTTATCTAATTCTTTATAGAACTTTTCTATCTCCTTATTCTCTGTAACAATTATCTGAATATAACTCCAATTACCTTCATACTATTTTTTTCTAAATGCTTGTCATTATCACTGCAATATGAGATAACCAGTGTTCTTTCTTGTTGCTCTTGTGTATGTACAATGAAAGTTATTTTGTTTCATTTTTATTTGCCTTTCCAAGGAGAGCCCGTAAGGCATCCTTCCTTTTAACTGCAGCTTTCTTTTCTCTTCTTTTTGTTCTATCCCTTGTTCAGTCATAGTTACTTCAGAAGGGGACAGGTACATTTTGTAATTTTTTTTCCTTTATGGGTCATAGGAACATAATTCTAGGGTCAGAAGGTATTTTAAAAGTTATCTGGTCCAACCCTCTCATTTTATAGAAGAGAAAAAACTGAGAGTTAGGGAGGTTGAGTTATTTGCCCTAAGACACATAGCTCTTAAGTATCTGAAACAAAATTCAAATCCAAATCTTCACGACTCAAAGTCCAGGTCTGTCTACTATATTGCACTGCCATTACAGCCAAAAAATCATCACTTAGTGATCTGTCTGTTGATAGACTGAGTTAGACCCTTCCTTTACTCAATCTGGTACTGGAACCTTCCTAAAGAGCAGACTATAAAACTTGCACTCCAGAGGCATAGTTTTCACGAATCCAAGATCACCTTAGCATCCTCAGCACTCATTCCAATGGCTGGTACATAGTATATGCATGAAAAGTGTTTGTGGATGAATTGACTTCCATGGCACAGTGAGATGTCAGAGCAGGACATCTGGAGTACCTTGTACATAGTGTGTGCTTAATAACTATTTGTTGAATGGAATTAAATAAAAACTAAAGCATGGAAATAAATAGTAGTGAAAAAACAAAAAATGAAAAAAATCCAAAAATTATTATAAAGAAGGAAAATGGATTTTTCTTCCCAACCTAGAAGAATCACTAGACTGATCCATATAACTCTATGTACTGTTGTTTGTTCTTCATTCTCCAAGAGAACCGTCTCATTAGGATGACATGACATGAAGGGGAATTGGTTTAAATGAGGGAGGGCTGTGCATGGCTACCAGCCTCACTTTCCCCTGCAGAGCCATCTGGGTTCAGTGGCCAGATACAGATCAAGAGGACTGGAGGTGGCTCTAGATGAAATGGGAGACCCTGGGCCTTTTTAACTAACACAAGAGAAAATTCTTTGGCTCAACAGTTGCCTAAACCCACTTACCGAGGGGGTGTAGCCTCAATAAAACTGAGATCTGTTGAAGCTCTAATATTATACATATATATATATATATATATATATATGTGTGTGTATATATGTATACACATATATGTGTATATATATATGTATCTACATACATATACATATGTATACAAAGTGAGAGAAAACAAGAAAGTGTTGCAAACTAGTGAGAGAAAACAAGAAAGTGTTGCAAACTAGTGAGAGAAAACAAGAAAGTGTTGCAAACTAGAATGAATTCCTAGTAAATCTAGTGTTTTTTAGCCTTCAATGGATTGATGGTCTCACGAATGTCAATGTTTCCTCCAGACATGCTGATCACAATTTTTCCATACCCCATATGGGATATAGTCTTCATTCATGTCCCACCATATATCACCCATGGAATATCCACACTAAGAAGCCTTTTAGCATTCCATACATACCAATGAAACACTGTTTTTTCTCAGTCTTACTATATGCTGACCCACCTCCTTTTCTGATCCCATATTCAATGAACAGCCCATTTTATGCATCTTGTATTTAAAGTACCACTAGTCATACCACAGCTTACTTATTTCTATTATATATCTTTCCATTGCTTTTTGGGCCAATCAATCAGTAAGCCCTTATTAAGAGCTTGCTATATTGCTAAGCAATAGGAATACAGAGATAAAACTAAAAGTATCCTGCCCTCAAGAAACTTATATTCTAGTGAAGAAAACAATTTTACTAATCAGCTATAGAGAAGATTCACCCAGAGATGTACGAAGAAGTCCTTTGAGGGGTGTACTAAGAAAGATTTACAGTAGAAAGTGACATTTGAGTTGAGCGTTAAAGTAATCCAGGATGTTTTAAGCTGAAGATTTAGGAATTTTAAAAGGCACAAATAAAGAAGAAAAACATTTCTAGTAAGGCAGATAGCTCAGTGCAAAGGAATGGGAATGGGAGATAGAGCATTGTGTGTGAGGAATAAGTAAGTCAGTATAAATGAGTCATAGCATGAAGGGGAGCAAAGGACAAGAAGACCAGAAAGATAGAAAGTATTCTGTTTTCTAAAAACTTTAAATGACTAGAAGATATTATATTTGATACTAAAAGTAATAGGGAACCAGTGAAGTTTATTGAGTGGGAGAGAGGGGAAGTTTCAGAGAGGGACATTTAGAGAAATAACTGGCAGTTATATAAGAGATGGATTGGGGCAAAAGAGACTTGAGGGAGGGAGGTCATTTAGAAAGCTATTACAATAGTCAGAGGTGGTAAGATCCTATATTAAGATGGCAGCTGGATAAGGGGAAAGGAAGGAGGTCTTATATGAGAGATGCCATGGAGAAAAGAAATTAAAATCTTTGGCAGCTGATTGGATAGATAGGATGTCACTCATAATTTTAATTTAGTAATTCACAGTCTCATAGTATTACACAGCCCCTGAAAAAATATTGCCAGCATGTTGTATTTTTACACCAATGAGAAAATTCAGAACCTTGAAAACTATCTAACTAGATTGTAATATTCTAGAGCCCACCTTCTTAAATTGTGTGTCATGACCTTATTTGGGGCCTCATAACTGAATGTGGGGTCACAAATTATGATTTCAATAATCATAATTCTCAATTTACATAAACAATTTGTCAGAAAAAAATCCTGAGAAGCAGAAGATATGATATGAGTAGAAAAAGTTTAAGAAGCTCTATTCTAAAGGAACCAAAGGAAAAAAACAACTGAGATTTTAGTTCATTTTCTTCTTAGAATCTGAGACAGAACAAGAGAATGCACATGCATATTTTAAAACTAATAAATTACTCTGGCACTTACAGATACATTTTTATTCCCAGTGGCAAAATGATGTCATGTAATTAAATAGACTCAGAACTAATTTTTAAAAATCATCATGAAGTGGGTTGTGTAGCCAATAGCCCCATAGCAAATCCATTCCCAGGACTTGCTTGTTAATTTTAAAATCACACTAATCTCTGTAGTAATCAAACCAGAAAAAAGATATCAAAGCCATGGAAAGGATGACTCCACTTTAGTTAGCTGGAAGTTTCAGTCTTTGATTTTGCTCAATCTTCATTTTCCTTTCTCCTGTCTTTGCCTCCTTTGTCTTTTTTTAATATGTAAACATATTTATACAATTATCATGCTGCACAAGAAAAATCAGATCAAAAAGGAAAAAATGAGAAAGAAAACAAAATGTAAGTGAATAACAACAAAAAGAGTGAAAATGCTATGTTGTGCTCCACACTCAGTCTCCATAGTTCTCTCTCTGGGTGTAGATGGCTCTCTCTATCACGAGATCATTGGAACTGGTCTGAATCATCTCATTGTTGAAGAGGGCCATGTCCATCAGAATTGATCACCGTATAGTCTTCTTGTTGCCGTGTACAATGATCTCCTGGTTCTGCTCGTTTCACTCAGCATCAGTTCATGTAGGTCTCTCCAAGCCTCTTTGAAATCATCCTGCTGATTGTTTCTTATAGAACAATAATATTCCATAACATTCATCTACCATAATTTATTCAGCCATTCTCCAACTGATGGGCATACACTTAGTTTCCAGTTTCTTGCCATTACAAAAAGAGCTGCCACAAACATTTTTGCTCATGACTTTGCCGTCTTTGTAAATGTAGGATGCCACAGAGTCTGAAAAATGAAGGTACAGCTCCCAGGGTGAAATTTTTTTCTGAGTTCTTTGAAATTCCAGAAGCAAGGAAGCATCTCCATCTAGTGCACAGAGACATCTATAGATCTGGGAGCAGAAGCAGTAGCTGTAAGAAATACAACCATCAAAATGCCATTCTGCTTATTCTGGAAAATTGTGGAGAAGGAGGGAAAGAATGCATTAGTTGATGAAATCTCTCAGTGATTTTATTTGGAGCCATGAAATGTCTGAGATAGATGGGATCTTAGCAATCATCAAGGTTAAATCTTTATTTTACAGAGAAACTAAAAAAGGGAATCATTGCCCATATTATAGAGCTAGCATCTGCCAAATCCATGTTTTGTCATAGTTTTCTTCCTACTTGTATGAGCAATCTTTCTCTTCTTCCTTTTTGGGATCATCAATCATGTCTCTGCTCTATTCATGATCATTTTGTTGTTGGGCTATTTTTTCAGTCATGTCTAACTCTTCATGACTCCATGTGGGGTTTTCTTGGCAAGAATGCTGAAGTGCTTTGTCATTTCCTTCTCCAGCTCAGCTTACAGATATGGAAACTGAGACAAACAGGATCAAGAGACTTGCCCACAGCTAGAAAATGGCCCAATGTGAATTCAGAGGAGTCTTTCAGACTGCAGGCCCAGGACTCTGTCTACTAATTATACCCCAGAACTAAATCCTGAGATATCTGTTATTTCTTTATGATCTCATCAGCTACTAACATCTATAATCAGAAAACTTTCAAGTCTACATCTTACCCTCCCCTCTCTTCTGAACTAGTCTCATGTGCCCAATTGCCTTTTGAACATCTTCCTAGACATAGACATCTCAAAGTCAACACATCCAAAACAATTGATGAACCTTATCCCCAAATCCAGCCCATTTCCCACTTTACCTGTCAAATACATTACTATCAATTCACTCAGGTTTGAAGTCAGGAATCATCCAGGAATCTTTATTTTTTCATTCAATCTCCATATGTTAGACCTGGTATCTTGTGTATGTCTAATAGTGGGCAGTTTGGTTGGAATGTGGAGTGTGCCTAAAACAAAGGTGGGAAACATCTGGCTTCAGGCTATATGAGGCCTGCAAAATCATTTGCTGGGGCAAACACAGGGGAAGTTGAACTAAAAGCTAGGTACAATAACCTGTCACTGCTTGAGTTCTGCAAACTGATAATTTTTTATGATAATTAAATATTCATATGGCCCTTGGCAGAAAAAAAGTTCCTCACTCCTGATAGAGAGGGAAATAACATGAAGTCAATCAGGAAAACTAAGATAGATCCAAATTAGGAAGAGCTTTAAATGCCATTCAAATTTATATTTTATTCTAAAGATGAAAAAGCTTCTTGAGCAAGAAAGTAACATGATCAGATCCATGCTTTGCAAATATTAATTCAGCATTATGGAAGATGGATTAGAAAGGCATAAAAACTAATGAAGATTCTATTTTAATAGACCTGGTAAGAGATGATAAGCGTTTCAAAAAGTCCCAGCAGTGTCCATTTGAGTGGAGAAAAGGAGAAGTAAACAAGAGATGCTATAGAGCTATAACTGACAAGACTTGGTAAATGTTTGGATAGGGAGGATGAGAAAGAATGGAAGAGGCCAGAATGACTCCTATGCTGTGAGCCTTGGTGACTGGAGCACTGGTGTTGTTCTTGAAAGAAAAGAGGAATTAGGAGATGGTAGGAACCTAAGCTGTGCTATGAAGGGAGCTAGGGATTCTAAGAGGGAGCAATAAGGAAGGAAAACATTCTAGGCATATGGGGAGATAGCAATAGCAAGAGATACTATGTCATATATGGAGAACACCAAATAGGTCAGTCTGGTTGGCAAGTAAGATATGCAAGGGGAAGTAATTTACAATCATTCTGAAAAAATAAGGTAGAACCAGTTTATGAAGGATGTGAGGTAATGGCCTTGGGTTTTTTAAGGGCTTGAAGAATGCTATAGATATAATCCATGATTCCGGCATAATACTTTGGGTTTTCATTTTTCTCTTACTTGAATAAAATAAATTTCCATGAGCCAGTTGGAATCAGGCCACCACTTAGAATACTACTTCTATGGGAAAATATGTTCTGAATTTCAAACAATTGACTTACAAATGAACTTTGAAGAGTCAACCCTTTTGTGAAGTGGGTATTGCCAATAGAAATGGTGGTGTTCTTTCTCATGGCACTGGGAAATTAACTAAACTTAGCTTAAAAAAAGTTAACTAAACTCTTCAGGTCAAGATCACAGCTCTTGAGCTAGATGGGAACTATAGTTTTAGAACTCATTTTACAGAAGAGGAAACTGAGGTCCAGAGAAACTTGGGATTTGAACTCTAGTCCTCTGAATGCTTTGGCAGCTAAGTATTGTGGAGAATAGAGCACCAGACCTGGAGTCAAGAAGACCTGAGTTCAAATGCAGCCTCAGACACTTGCTAGCTGAGTGAGCCTAAATGAGTTACTTAACCCTATTTGTTTCAGGTTCCTATTTGTAAAATGGGGACTTACTGGCCAAAGAAATGGTAAAGCACTCCACTATTTTTGCCAAGGTAACCTATGTCCACGGAGTAATATAGAGTGGGTCAGAACTGAACAACAACTTTTGAATACTAATGGCAGTGTTCTTTCTCCCCCAAATCATCATCTTCCTCCATCCCAAATGCAGACATATGCTTACTTTTCATGTCTTATTGGAACCCTACTATTATGCTTCATTTTCTTATGATGTGCTTGCTCCTTTCATAGCCTCTACAATCAGATGGTACTTTACCTTCACTTATTTTGCTGAGTTTTCTTGCTCTGAAAGCTCCATCCCAACTTAAATGGGAGAAACTAGCTTTTGATCAAAGATTAAAAATCATGTCGACATAAGCTACTTTCTATTTTTGATGTATTTTCCAGATTATTCCCTGAGACTCACAATCTACCAAATAGATCCTGGGGACAAAAGCCAGAAGTAATTGTCTGCTCTTACTGTGAGAAGCTACAGTCTAAGAGCATTTCTTACCTCCTCTTTTTTTTTTTCCTCTTCTTCTGGAGAGTCCCAGTCCTGAGCTAAAGCTGGATCACCACTTAGGTGAGAGAACTGTTCCCACAGCCATGGCCTTTCAGAGTTCTGAAATGTATCTGGGAATGGTTCCCTTTCCCTTTTACTGGAAACAGGACAGAGACCATCTGGTTTGGAAGCCTGGATTTTCTTGTGCTTTAGCAGTTTCTTAGTCACCTGTTCCAACATGACTGATATTTTCCTTCAGGGGCTTAAATGCAGAATTAGTAGGCTCCAGATTCCCAAGGACTGAGGCTCTTAATTCTGGGAGGCTTAATTCAACCCCTCTTCACCTTAAAGCAGGCTGCAAGCTGAAATGGCTAGCAGGTTATCGGGAGAGCCAGAAGAATTGGACTGAACTTGGACTGTTTGTGGAAGGGTTTGTCAAAAGCCCTTAATGAGTTGCAACGTTGCTTAATGGATAAAGTCAGAAAGTTGTGGTTCATATGCCCAAAGAGCTATAAAACTTTGCATATCGTTTGATCTAGCAAATTCACTACTATATATCCCAAAGAGATCATGAAAGAAGGAAAAGTATCCACTTGGGCAAAAATGTTTGTGGCAGCCCTTTTTGTAGTGGCAAGGAACTGGAAACTGAGTGGATTCTCATGTTGGGGAATGGCTGAATAATTTATGGTATATGAATATTAGGGAATATTATTGTTGGATGATTTCAAAAAGGCCTCAAAAGACTTACATGAACTGATGCTAAATGAAGGAAGTAAAACCAGGAGAACATTATACACAGCAACAACAAGATTATGTGATGATCAACTCTGATAGACTTAGTTCTTCTCAGCAAAACAGTGATCCAAGACAATTCCAATAGATGTGGGATGGAAAAAAGCATTCTCATCTAGAAAAAGAATTATGGAGACTGAAGGAAGATCGAAGCATCCTATTTTCACCTTTTTTTTGTTTGTTTGCTTTTTCTTTCTCTTGGTATTTTCCTTTTGTTCTGATTTTTCTTTCACAACTTGACAAATATGGAAATGTGTTTAAAATGATTATACATGTATAATCTATATCAGATTGCTATTTTGTTGCTAGGGGGAAAATTTGGAACTCAAAAATCTTATGAAAAGTGGAACCAAAATAACAGGAATTTTGTTTCAATAATTAAGACACCTCAGGTGAAAGGATTCTGTATCTGACTGACTTAGGTAATGGCTTTATTTCTCAATTTTGCCATATATATATAGACATAGCCTTAAATATATACATATATGTGTATATACACATATATATGTAAATCAAGACTATGAGTAATAATAACTAAGGTGCAAAATATAGCAGGACATTAGAGAATATCCAAGAAACAACTCTAGCAAACCTTCATACCCACCTGAAAAGGATGAGTTTTCCTTGGCCTAAAAGGGTTTCTCTGTAAGTATACTCCTTCTTTCCTACTGGAGCCTTATAGGAAGAAAATCAATTATATAATCTCATAAAAATCCTGTCTAATATTCATCACAGCTGAATAATGAGCAGAATAGAAGAGACCTCCCTCACCTTCTCAACTCAGCTCATTGGTGAACCTGCTGAAGAAAATGGCTTGTCAGGGATGTCCAAGATGCGCTGTTAAGGAGCTGGTGATGGTTGCCCAGGAGCTCGGTCCAGGTGGATGGAGGACTGACTGTGAATGAAACTGGGGAGAAGTGTAGGTGAGGACAGTAAGAAGGCAAAAGGGGATTCAATTTCCTTGGCAGGCTGTTGGCTGAGGTCATGAAACAACTCCCACTACTCTCTCCTTGTGATCAGGCCGCTTGTGTGGTCTCTCACACTTGTTGAGCTGTGTAATACAGCCCACCCTGAGCCTATGGTCTCTGCCAATAAATAATAATTGGAAATCCCAGCTCCACCAAATACTAAAGAGCTGGGGCTTTGTAATTAAAGGCTGCATCAACTTCCTGTTGCAAACTTCCAAGGGCTAGCAGGACTTAGGCCAGCATTATTCAAAACAGTGACAGCTGATAGACAATCTGCCTGGATCCTCCATTTGCACACTCAAGAGCATATAATCCTGGAACCAATTCACACTTAATAGGTAAATTGTCAGCAGAATGGGAAAGGTTCTGTGCTTTTCAAGGGACCCAGAAAAACATTTTCCTAGGTCTACTAGAGTGGTCTGTACCTGAAATCCCAGGAATTTGGCCAGAACATGAGCACCCATTTAAAGATCATTTCTTACAACTACAAAATGGGAATAATGGTTACCTCATAAGTTTGTTATAAAGAAAAAATTTAAAAATACATAAAACAATAAGATAAAACTTTTATCTTGTAAATGCTTATAACTGTGAGCTATCAAAATGATAATGATAAATATTATATACCTATGTCATTTATAGATACATATATATATATATGTAAAACAAGACTTTATCTTATATGTGCTTATAACGGGGAACTATTAAAATAAGAATATTAATGATATATATATGTATATATATAATATGTTATTTACATATATATGTAAAACAAGACTATAAGTAATAATAACTAAGGTGCAAAATATAGCAGGACATTAATTTATGTGTACAAAGAAGTATACTTTATTCTTGCTTCATCCTGTATAGACAAGGTAGCAGCATAAATTGACATTGAACTCTCAAGAGTTTTATTTCACAGTGCTTTTCCAGGCCTTAAATCTAGAGGGAAATCCCAGTGGTGACTTGGGCTAGGGGAGAGAAGGCATGCAGGGAGCAGGGACTGAGAAGTATGTACTTAGCTGCCAAGGAAAGCTGGCCAAGTTAAACCATAAATTACTGAGCTTTCTCTAGAAAGAATCATTTGTAGACAAGTTTGTGGAGATAATGATATTTCTACGGTCTCTCTCATAATAATAATAATAGTTAACATTTATGTAATGCTCATTATCTGCAGCCTCTGTGCTAAACACTTTACAATTATTTTTTCATTTGATCATCACAACAACCCTGGGAGGTAGGTGCTGTTATTATCCATGTTTTGTATATAAGGAAACTGAGGCAAATAGAGATTAAGTTGCCCAGGGTCACATGGTTAGTAAGGGACTGGCTGTTGAACTTAGGTCTTTATGACTCTAGGCTGGAGTTCTATCACTCAGTTTAAGGTAGGAATATCAATCAGCTTTATTTAGAACAGAGACCTGAATCCAAATTCAAATTTTGACACTAGTTTTATTATCTTGGGTATTTAACTTTAATTCTTTAAGCCTCAGTTTTCCCATCTGTAAAATAACAATAATAATAATTACAAACCTAATTCCACAGGATCATTGTGAGGCTAGTTCTCATAATCAAACATTTTGAAAGTGTGACTGAGTACAGAAATGTTAACTAACAATGAGGGAAAATCAGATTTATCTTTGTTTGGTAGCATTGGTTTTATTGTTAATTGATCTTTACTTTTTCTAAGTCTGGTTATACTGTCTGGTTTTTATACAATGCAGAAAAGCAGTTTGGTGAAAAGATCACTGGACTCCATTTTGTTAATATGGTTATTTTAAAATTTTTAATTCATTTTATTTTTAATTTGTGAAATAACTACACACATTATGTTGTGTAATATGCATATTTTTTTTTACTTTCTCCTACATATCTGACCACTTCTTTTGAATCACTTTTTCTCATTCCTTATTCTCTTCTTACCCATAAAACATAGGTTTTCCTAAAGGTCCCCATTCTGTGCTTTCTTTTTTTCTATTCCTATACTGTTTTCTTTCAATGGCGTAATTTGTTACTGTTACATCTACAATTCTCCCAATTCTGTATCTTCATTCTCAATTTATCAGTGTTCTAATCTCAAACTTATAATGCCTGCCAGATAATTCCACCTGAATGTCTATTTTAATCTAATAAGTATTTATTTAGTGTCTAAAATATATAAAGCACTGTGCTGGGTGTTGGGGATACAAAGGCTGAATGATAAACAGTTCCTTTCCTCCAGAAGCTTACATATTACTTATAAGCAAATAACTATATATATTCATGATATAATTCATATTTAATGAAGGAGAAGGGACTGTCAATTAGGGGGATCAGAAAAGGTTTCCTACAGGAGATGAATGAAGAGAAAGGGAAGTATGAGAGAGATATTATTGAAATGATGAGATTTGGTAAATGATTGGAGGTAGGAAAAGAGTAGAAAAAGTTGAAGATAATTTAGAAGTTGCTTAACTGAATTCCAAGAATAATGGTGGGATACGTAGCAGAAATAGAGAAGTTTAGAAGAGTGAAGTGTTTAGGGAAAAGAATAAAAAGCTTTATTTTCGAGCACATTGAGTGAAGATATCTATGGGATATCCAGGTGGATATGTCTAATAGGCAGTTGGTAATGTAGAAGTTGGTCTCAGGAGAGAGACCAGAGATGTATAGAGATAGCTGAACTGATGAGACTACTGAGAGAAAAGAATAGAGTCCTGATGAAGGGGGGGGGGCATGAAACACTGATGATGTCCTAGTAAAGTTAATGAGGAGAAGCAGATAGATGGAGAAAAGAAACCAATAAAAGAGCAAGGTCATGGCAAAACAGGGTCTCCCAAGAGGAGAGATTATCTAGAAAGAAAGAGGGAGTCACTAGTATCAAATGATGGACAAAGACTGAGAAGATATCATGGGAGCTGGCAGGTAGGAGATCATTGGTCACACTGGAGAGAACATTTTCAGTGGAGTGATGAGCGTTGGAAACCAGATTGGCAGGGGTCAAGAAGTTAATGAGAGAAGAGGAATGTCAATAATTTTTTTTCTTGTAATTTTTCTGTGAACCAAAAATGAGATAAAGGATGATACCCAGTAAGATAAGGTGAAGGTTACTTTTTTTTTTTTTTAAATCTGGGGAGACAGACATGTCTATAGACAGCAGGGAAAGGACTATGAAGATTAAGGAGAAAAATGGGATGGTTATGGAAGAAATCCTTTAGCAGAAATGGGAAAAGAGTGGTATCAAGTACTTGGAAAGGAGGTTGGAAAGGTCATCTTATGATTGGGAATTTGAGAAGAGTATGAGGAGATGAGGTGTGATGCCAGAGTTTTGAAATATTGAATAAAAGAAAGAGTTTCTCAGTGAATTTTGAGATAGGGTACTCTACTGAGAGGGAGGAAGATGAGTGATAAAGAATGAATGCTTTTGGAGAAAAGAAAAGATTTAGAGCAGAAGTTGCAAAGGAGTGAGGTAGAGACTCCCTTAGTATAAAGAGAGAGGCTCATTTTACTCTAAGGAAGACCCATTGGAGAAAAGGTAACATAATCTCTTTTTCCAGTCAGTTTAGTATGTGATTTCTTTCATGAGTTTTCAGAGATATATATATATATATATATATATATATATATATATACATATATATATATATATATATGTATATGTCTATATATATGTATATATATGTATATGTCTATATATATGTATATGTATGTGTATATAAAGGCACAGAAAGAACACAGTAGGTTCAAACCAGGTTTGAATTTTAGCATGACTGGCAATAGGGCAAGGAATTTGGATATAGAGGATAGTGCACTAACTGGTATTGAGAAACTGGTTAACTCCAGAGTCAAGACTGAGATGAGGCAGCTGGATGGCTCATGGATGGAGAGAGTGAGGAACTGAGGAAGATTCATCTTCCTGAGTTTAAATCTGGCTTCAGAACTTTACTAGTTGTATGATCCTGACCATGTCACTTCACTCTGCCTCAATTTCCTCAGCTAGCAAATGATCTGGAGAATGAAATGGCAACCATGCTAGTATCTTTGCAAAAACAAAACAAAACAAAACAAATGGGCTCATAAAGAGATGGACATCACTGAAAACAACTAAAAATTAACAAGAAAAAAAAAAGGAAAATTTGAAACACAAAGTCTTACAAAAATAAATGTTGGAAACTATCTTTACATATATTTGGAAAAATGAAAAACAATTGAAAAATAAAAAAGAAGATTCTAAGAAAACTCCAAGTGGAGTCACAGGGAGAAGGACATAACTAACTGAATCTTTATTCTCAAGGAGCCAGACTGATAGAAACCAGCCACTAGGAAGAGAAGAGAGTGATATAAATAGGCCAAGGAGGGTCAGGAAGTAGCAGTGAAGAACAAGGGATACGCTAAATCTTCTTATGATTTAAAGCATTCTGAGACATGAGAAACAGATCATCTACTATCAGGGGATGACCAGGATGCAGTGACTTTTGGGAAATGTGTGCTGGTAAATGTTTATAACAACTGACTCTCCCTTCCCAAAATCAGTGCATTCAGGCCATATTTTTGTATTATTATTATTTTCTTCATCACTTTCTTAAATCTAGACAATTTACAAAACACTGAATCAAGCCCTGATTTGTGGCAACCATTAATTCCCAAGTTGTAAATGCTCATGTTGAAAATTTAACAACTGGTTCCAATAATCCAGTTGTTAAATTTTGGCTCAAGCATGCCCCTACTTTGGGGAGATAAGTCCTTATGGAGTATATAAAGATGGAAGGAATGCAGGAGGAAAGGGTCTAGGAAAAAAAGGAAGTTTGTTAACAACAGAATAAAATTTCCAGAGGAAAAAATGAAAGGAAAGGACAGAGATGATTCTGGACTTAGGAAAGGTCTAGCTTAGGCAGATGGAAATGAGGAAACAAGAAATTTTTCCCTCCTCTAATGCATCCTCCATATGCTGTTCAAGTCATCAATCATTTCACATCTACCTGAAAGTCTTTGCCAACCAAATAAAGTTTAAATTCCTGATACTAACATTGCTGGATTGCCAAAGTTTGATCTCTACCTCAGACTGCTATGTGCCATAAGGACCATTGGACAGTTCCATCTACCTTGCTTCAGGGATCACTTCACTCCACTCACCTGCTCCCTAAGTTAGGAAGACTAGATCTTCCCATCATTTTCAGTTCTTCATTTAAATTCTCCCATTTGTATTGTCTCTCTCCAAATAAGAAAATGAACTCCTTCAGAGCAGGGACTTACTTTTCTATTTGCATCTTTGGAGGCTACCTTTGCACAAGGTAAGCCCTTATAATCTGCTTTTTCTATTCACTCATTTGTTCATTCACAGGCTAAGCCGTCACCAGTCATGTTGACTTAAGTCTGCTCTTGGAATCCTGTGACTTTGGAGGAGAGAGTGAAGTTGATGACCTTGCACAGCTCTGTCTCACTTAAATCCAATTCACTTGCAAGTCAAGATATCACCCTTTTGATGTAATTGGTCAACAGCATTCATTCCCATAGCCCCAGGTCCAATTTAACTGGAATATTCTCCATCCCCCAAGATTGAAATGAACTGTCTTCTGCCCTACCTCCTTTTATTGAGGTCTCACTCCTTCATTGAAGCCTTCTCTGACAATCACTATATTCCATCCAGTCCCTGCTGAAAGTTTTATAAGATTGTAACCTTAGATCTTGAAGGAATCTCAGAGATCATCTATTTTAGAGATATTATACAAAGCCCCAGTGGTTATATTGAAGGCAGAAATACTCACAAGTCTATTCTTATCTAGATTAAAGTGTAATCGGAAAATATTTAGCAAAATAAATAAAAATACAACAGTACATAAATAAGCTTAATATGTGGATTTCTAAATCAGTACGTGGCCCATAGGGAACCTTGTGTGTAAATTAGTGATCCCCAGTTCTATTTGAATTTTGACACCATTGGTATTGTTTACTCCTTTCATTTTACAGATGATGAAACTAGGATCCAGGAAAGCTAACCTGGAAAGTATCAGAGGTGGAATTTGAATTTAGGTCCCCTGATTCCAGTGTTTTTTTCCTATAAAAATAATCTCTATTTTCTTACAATATTCCTTTTTCCCTTACAATTATTTGTGTACCTGTCCATACAACCCCATTAGACTCTGAGCTCCTTGAGAACAGACTGTGGTTGTTCAGGTATATCCGACTCTCTGTGATCCCACTTTGAGTTTTCTTAGTCTTTTTTTATTTTTCCAAATACTAAAGATAGTTTTCAACATTTATTTTTGTAAGACTTTGTGTTTCCAATTTTTCTCCTTTCCTCCCCCATCCCCAAGATAACAATCGTTCTGATTATGGATTAAATATGTGCAATCCTTTTAAACATATTTCCATATTAATCATGCTGTACAAGAAAAATCAGACAAAAAGGGAAAAAAACAGGAGAAACAAACAAACAAATAAAAAAGATGAAAATACTAAGCTTCCATCCACATTCAGCCTCTGGATCTGAATGGCATTTTCCATTGCAAGTCTATTGGAATTGCCTTGAATCACCACATTGTTGAGAAGAGCTGAGTCAGTCACAGTTGCTCTTGGGACTTTCCTGACAAAGTTACTGGAATGGTTTGCCATTTCCTTCTCCAAACCATTTGCCAGCTGAAGAAACTGAGGTAAACCAGGGTGAAGTAGCTTGGAAGCCGCTGCAGCTGAATTTGAGTTATAAAAGATATCTGACTCCAGGCCTGGCACTCTACTGCACCACCTAGACATTAAACCCTATTTACTTCTTTATTCCCAGTACCAGCTCAGTACCTAACACATGATATGTGCTTAATATACATTTGCTTAATTGATGGAATGGAATTGGGATTGGTCCAACCACACAATCAATAGCTTCTACCACCTATAAAACCAGCACTGGAAAACAAGCTCACAATAAATAAATAATAAAAAGTTTTATACAACTTCACTTTGATGACTTCTTTTTCTCATTTTCTGGACCTGAGAGGCTGCATGCTATAATTTGTCATCTCATGCAGGCTCTTTCCAGAGCATCCAAGCGGGTCCCAGTTAATTATAGCCCCCAGGGGCCCCCTGGTTCCCAAATGAGCATACCGTCATGTGTAGGAGGGCAACCCCAGGGAGACCAGAGTCCCTGAGAAATAATTACACAGATGTGCAGTACATCTGTGTGCTCTGGGGAAGGCTTAAGTTTACCCTTACTTATCTGCCTCTGGGATTTGGCTCCAGGAGTTACTCTCAATGGACCAAGATTCATTTCCATAACAATTCCTCACTGTGGAATGAATCATCCTGGCAAGTTTGAAGACTGGAGCTTGCTTTCCAGGGTTCTCCCTATGGTGGTAGGGGGTGGGAGGAAAGGGCTTTGGCTCTTTTTTCCAGTTGTTAAAATGCACTGTTAGTATAGGGCCAATTATGATGTATTCTGTGAACTTTAATCTGTAAAGGATTGAGGGGGGAAAAATCACCTAACAATAACCTAAAACCATACAGCTCTGCCTTGAAGAAGGAGCAATTCACCATTTTCCAGAATCTGAAATTCTGAGTTTATCTTCCCATCAGCCTCTATCTCCAGTGAGATCAATTTAATTTCTAGAGCTTCCAGTGAGACATTACAAAAAAGTTCTGGTTTTCAGATTTAGCCACACCTTGCTACTCAATCTTATGTTAGAAGGAACTTTCCACTCCATTTGGGAATTAGTAGTTACCCAAGTAGTGCTGGAGTTAACTTGGGCAATAAGGCTGCTTTATTCATTTATTCCTTTCATAAGCACCTACTCTTTGTCTGGCACTGTGGTGGTTGAAGTTTTAAAAAAATTTAGTCCCTGCTCTTAGGGAGCTTATATTCTTCTGAATGATGGTTCCTTTTCTCAAATCTATCAACCCTGAGAAGTTTTTCTTAATCTTCAAATGATAACGAGAGAAACTTACTAACGTCAGAATGCCTCTAGGAAGCAAAACTCATTTAGTGGAGTATAGCTAGGTCTTACTGAGAAGTTAGCCATACAATATTTGGGGGGAGTTTGGGGTTTTGTTTTATTTTTGTCAATGAAAGGTCTAGTTTCAGGAATCTGACATTTCTATGAGCTGGTTCCTAGATTATCTCTTCTTGGAAGAGGAAGGATAAAACAGTTTTGTCTTCTATTTTTTCCAGCTTTATCATCTATTATTAATAATGTACATAAAGTTTTTTTTTATCTTTTTTTTAGGTTATACATCTTCATTCATTTTTTTTTACATATTTACACATGAATCATGTTGGGAGAGAAAAATCAAAAGGGAAAAACCACAAGAACAAAAAAAGGTGAAAATAATATGTTTGATCCACAATCAGTCTCCATAGTTCTCTCTCTGGATGCAGATGGTATTTTCCATCCAAAGTTTATTGGGATTGCCTTGAATTACTGAATTGCTGAGAAGAACCAAGTCTATCACAGCTGATCATCACACAATCTTATTGTTGTGTATATTGTTTTCCTGGTTCTGCTTCCTTCACTCAGCTTCAGTTCAATACATAGTATTTTAAGGTTTGAAAAGTGCTTTACAAATATTACTTCATTTTATCCTCTCAATTGTTATTAATGCCCCCCATTTTGCAGTTCAGGAGGCAGAGAGACAGATTTTAAATGGCTTGCCTACCAGCTGGATTTGACTCAGAACTTCAATAGTCTTTATCTGTCCAGATATAGACCAGATAGCTTTGAAGGGAAAAGTGAGGCAGGTGACCTTGCCCAGTCTTCCTTCACTAGATCTAATTCATTTGATGTCATAGCATCATCTCCCTGAGGTCATGGTCCTCTTTGAGAATTAAGGACAATGACCTAAAACTACTTGTCCATCTCTGCTACTTCTAAACTTCAATCCAACTAGATCACAGGATAATTAATCTGGAGTTCAGGTATGTTAATGGACAAATAGCTCTTACAATGGTCTAAAAGATGATGAATCTTTTCATACCTCCCACTTTCTGAGGGTAGCTAGATGGGCAGTGAATAGAGCACTGGGCTTTGAGTTAGAAGACTCATATTCTTGATTTCAAATGTGGCCTCAGATACTTCCTAGCTGTGACATCCTGGGTAAGTTACTTAGCCCTGTTTGCCTCAGTTTCCTCATCTAATCAAATGAGAGGGAGGAAGAAATGGCAAACCATTTTGATATCTTTGCCAAGAAAACCCCCAAAGGGGTCAGAAAGAGTCAGACACAATTTAAAAACAACTAAAATTCCTCACTACCTTGCCACAACTTACACTAGGTTCATATCCATCTTGAGCAATGTAGGAAGTAAAGATCTTCGAAGACCTTGGAGATGTCCCTGACTTTTAGTGACTTCCATTCCACAATGTTATTGATTAAAATGGCTTCCAGCTATAATTCCATGATTCCATTCACCTCTTTCCCATTTGTCTTTGCATCATGAATCTCCAAGTTCCTGAGTCTTCACTAGAGTTGATCCAGGTCTAGGCAAACATATTCCCCCCAAAACATATATATTATATGGAGTTACCTGAAGATGTATGCAAAACTGGGATTCCTAGTCTGATTGGTGGAAGACTTTTTGCCATTTAATCCCTTCTACCCATGATTCTCAAACTTTTTTTCTCAGTATCTTTACACTATTAAAAATTATTGAGGATCTGTCTAAAGACTTTTTTTTTTTTTTTGCTTATGTGAGTTATATTTCTGGATATTTACACATTAGAAATAAAAACTAATTTTGAATTTGTAGACCCTTTGAAAGGATTTCAGAGACCCCCAGGATTTTCACCAGTATTCCTCCTTACCTCACATCTATCTTGGGCTACATAGGAAGCAAAGATAAGACCTTGGAGATGTCCCTGGGCCACACTTTGAGAATACGGCTCTAAACTGTCCAGGGAATTCTGTGGTCTGAGAAAAACTAAAATACTTACTGAAATCACAGTAAAATTAGAAAACAGGATTTCTCCAAAAGTTAAGGGAATAATGATTCTTTTTAAATTAGGGATAAGGGATACTGTATCAAACTGTAATCCCAATTCTTCCTTCTCCCTTGAAGAAGTCAAGGCTTTTTATTTATCTAATGAAAAGCTCCCTGGAGGGGAATGGGAAAAAACTTACCTTGGTCGATTAATTCTGCCCTCTCTGACCATGATTTTCTTCTCTCCTTTCCTGCTCTCCACTTTTATAGAACATTGGACTAAGTCAGGTGTGGGCAATGTGTACTTATGGAGTTCAGTCTTTGGGTTTTAAACCCATTTGGGTAAATATCCCCTCTATGTATGTAACACCATCTTCCTTTCTTCCTGCTTAAAATAAAACAAAACAGGCAGAATTATAAAAGGAGGAAGTTAAAAAAAATCCAAAGAAACCACAAACAGGCCCAAAAAGATGAAAAAAGTTTTGATTGGAGGGCTGAACAAATGGCACTTGGCTAGACCTGCGGGTCAGCAAAGGCGTTTCACATGACCCAGCCACCACTGGGCAGTCAGCTTTGCCTGACAGCCCGAGATTAGGCTGATGATATCATCACCTTGCTGATTGGGAGCTGTGGGATTCCTGCTCTGGATTCCCACAGACCCTGAAGCCCCTGCAGGGGATTAGCACCAGTCTGATTGCAGAGCACACCAGAGGCATTGTTTAAGGTCCTGGGCATCAATCGAGGGACATTTAGGGGCTTTGAAGTTCTAGATGAATGACAGACTATAAGAGAAATCTGAGAGGTTAGGGTGGCTAAATTACTCTCAACAATTTTTGTTTAAATTAAATTCGAGCTAGTGAAGAGTCCAGACAACTAAAAGTAAGCTTTTGGATCTAAGTTTCTGTTTGTTTCTATCTTACATTTCTACTGAATTCATAAGTTGGAAGCTAGCGTGAGATAATGACCTATGAAAACATTTGCAAGGGGTATTAAACAATTTTTAAAATGCTCTGGGGTGTCATGATTTTTCTGGATGGCAAGAAAACAATCAAAGATTCAATATCCAGAACATCTGTCACTCAGGAGAGCAAAGGGAGGAGAAGACTGTCATACACCCCAAAGTTGAGCATTTTGTCCAACAGCAAATTATTTAAGGCTTAATGCAGGAGATTTTCCCCAGATTCCAAATGGCTGCAGCTTTAAGCAACCTGCAAAAGATGTAGGAGCTCAAATCTGCTCAGTGACAAAGATGGCAGACTTTCCAGAGGAGGGGATCATGGATATAACACTTTTTTCTATATTTATTAGTTGGGCAGAATATATTTTTTACTTTTTTTTGTTAAGAGGGTTGTGGGAGGGGGGAGAAAGTAAGAGGAGAGATACACTGGGAAATGCGTTATTGCTCAGTCATTTCAGTCATGTCCAACTTTTCATGGAGTTTTTCTTGGCAAAGATATTGAAGTGGTATTTTCATTTCTTTCTCCAGCTCATTTTACAGAAGCAGAAACTGAGGTAAACAGTGTTAAGTGACTTGATCAAAGTTTATAGGTAGTGTGTGAGGCCAGATTTGAATTCAGGAAGATGAATCTTCCTGATTCCCAACCCAGAGCCCTACCTAATGTGACACCTAGCAGTCCAATGAGAAATATAGGTGACACAAAACAAACAAACAAAAAATCAATAAATTTTATTTCAAAGTGAAAAAAAAGGATTTAGTGGGGAAAGCATTGACTTTGGAATTGGAAAACAACTAGGTTTTCATTCTGACTCTAATATTTTTGGATTCCATGACTTCTGAGTTGTCTACCAATTCTAGACCTAATATTGACCTTTCTGAATCTCACCTTCCTCATCTGTAAAACGGGAGTAATGGTTAGTATTATATTGCCTTTTCCCTTCAGTGTTGCTATTAACAATGGATTTTGTAAATAGTAAAGGTTCATGGAAATAGGCATTGGAGGAAGAGTTAAATACATGATTTAGAGCAATTTATTTTCCTTCTCTGCATTTTCCCCATTTGTATAATGAAGGCATTTGAGGTTCTCTAAGGTCCCTTCCAGTTCAAAAAAGTCTATTAAATTCTGTGATTTAATTGCTGCATAGCTTATTTTTATTTTTTTCATGGCTCAATCTCACACATTTGAAGAGTGAGGGGAAACAGGAATATTTTCTAGGTTGAAGGTTCTCTGGCTTATTGTTGATTATCTGATCATACTATTCCACTTAGTTTTCAAAGAGGTGGTTAAGGTTGATTTACCTGAGGTATGTGAAGTCATGGGAGTAGGAGTATGAGGCAGACAGAGACAGAGCACAATAATAGTAGTTAATATAACCTATTAAGGTTTGGAAAGTGCTTTACAAATATCTCTTTTTACTTTTCCAATAACTCTGGGAATGCTATTATTATCCTCATTTTACAGATGAGGAAGCTGAGGAAGAAAATGGTTAAGTGACTTGCCCAGATTTATCCAATTAACAAGTATCTAAGACTAAATATGAATTCAAGTTTTCCTGACTCCAGATTATGGCCCTATCCACCATACCACCTTGCTGCATCTGATAGGCTTATGATCTTGGAAAATGCTAAAGGCTTCGTATGGTGTTATAGGGAAACCTTCATTTGAGCCTTCATTCCATATATTTTCTCAATTCCAACACAATATGTTCTTAAGTATGAAACCAAAACATGCCATCTATGATGGTCTTTCTTTTTATTCACTCAGGATAGAGGAAAATATTGCTGAAGAGAATAATTCCTTTTTAAAAATAAATCTAATAGCTCCTTTCTCTCAATTCTTTCAACTGTATATAAAATGTATATTCCGGGTGAGAAATTGTGTCCTTCATTAAGAGTCAAAGAACGCCTGTAGTGGGACCAGTATTTACCAGGTTTCTTTCTCCATCCCTTAAGCTCCACACTGCCCCTCAGGTCCAACACACAGACTACGGGTTAGGAAAAAGTGACAAAGCCAGCATCTGATTTGCCTGGTGGAGGAATCAGCCTCAACCTATCGCTTTCTTGATGCACAGGTTGGTTGTGTTAATGTTGCTTCGTTGTTCAAAGTTCCAGCCTGGGATTGGGGGCCCTTTTATTTGAGACCTTTCGGGTCACCACCCCCTTTCCTACTGGATAGACAGGTTTCCATACCAATTCTTGAGTGCCATATAATCCACTTTACAGATATATTACAAAGACCTTGAGTGAACCTTGAGACCTTACTAACATTTCAAGGAAGTGTTTTAGATTTATTCTTGCTCTATTGTTGTTATTCAGTCATTTTTCAGTCGTATTTGACTCTTTATGATCCTATTTGGAGTTTTCTTGGCAGAAATACTGGAGTGGTTTGCTATTTCCAGCTCATTTTACAGATATCTGAGGCAAATTGGGTTGAGTGACTTGCTGGGGTCACAGAGCTAATAAGTGTCTGAGGCCAGATTTGAATCATGAAAAGCAACTTCGGTGCTCTGTCCACTGCACTACCCATCTGCCCCTTGCTCTGCTGGAGTTAAGTAAACTTTCCAAACAGGGTCATAAAGAATCGGTTGTGGCTGAAATGACTGGACAAAAGAAAACAAACAAACAAACAAAAACCCCTCCTTTTGTTAACTGTTCAATGACGTATGGGTGGCTTATTTTGTCCCAACATTGAACTTGTACCAGGCTGCAAGTGTCAGGACCACTCTTAATAGTGTCATCTCTTTAGAGAACAAAACAAACCCCCAAACTTTGTCTTACTAACTTACGTTGACAGAGGTTTAGCTGTAGCTAATCTTATTAGTGATATCCACTTTGGGAAGGATAAATTTCTCTTTGGGAAGGATAAACTTCCCTTGAAATGCCAGTAAGGTCCAAAGTATTAGGTCTGTAAATGGGCTTACTGAAATACCTCCTTTTTCAGTCCAGCATACATCAAAGGACTTTTTAGTAGGGGATTTCCTAGTTTCTTCCAGATGAACTTCCCATTTTCTAAACCAAGTCCTACTGTTTTCCTTGAGGGCCACTTGTTTTTAATGGATCATGTAAATGAGAAAAGCCACAGTTACCCAGATCTTATCCATCCACTTTCTTCCCATTTCATTCAAAGGAAACCCAAGTAGAAATGTTTTTAAAGTAAACTTTATTTGATCATATAAACTCTAGCATTTCAGGCAGCCAAAGACTATGAAAAAATCAGTTCGTTTACATTTTTTTCAGTTTGAATTTACTGAAAGAAAAAAAAAAAAACAAAAACATGAGGTCATTTTTGCCAAGGCTTCCCCCTCTCTCTCCCTAAACGCTGTGAGGTTTAGCCAGAAGCTTTAAAAACACTGGCTACATGACTGTATTCTTACCCCTACATGTTTTTCTTTTGTTCTAAACTTTAAAAAAAAATCTCCCAAGAACCTGTAGTCCTACAGTTTTTGCATAAGTTTCAGGAAAGAAGGCTTGAAGCTATACAGAAAGGGGATTGAAATGCATTCTCAGAATCAAGAATGGCAGGCTTTCCCACTTGGAAAGGGTATCAGTGACTATCTAGTTGAGCCTATGTTTCAAAATCTCCTGCCACACTCTAGAGTAATCACCCGGTCCTTGCTTGAACACCTTTAATGAGGGGAAGCCATTTTCCCTGCACTACATCTGAGGCAAAAAAATTCCACTCTTGGGTCACCCTAATTGCTAAGCATTTTTTAATGACTTCAAGCCTAAAATTTTCCTCTTTGCAACTTCTTCTCATTACTCTTAGTTTTGCCCCTTATAACATGCAGAAACAAGTTTGAATCTCTCTCTCATATTAGTGACTTTCAAGCAGTATTTTTTCTGGAGTTAACTCTCCTGAAAGCCAGTTCTTAAATTCTCACTTTAGAAATTTTAAGCACTTACATTTTAGAAATCTGCAAACAGCTACAAAGCAGGGCTTGATTTATTGTTTTATTTATTGTCTAAACTGAAGAAATGAATAGATAAAATATTAATAATACAGGTTTTAATAGAAAATTATGGATTATATTTTCAGAGAGCCAGTTGTTAAACATTTACCAGTACACTCATGCCTACAAATACAGGATTACACAGGTTGGGGAAGAAATGAAGATAATATTGAAGACAGTCACATGCTCTACGTGAAAGCAGAGGATTTGAATCCAGATTCTGGCTCTAACATAAACTATCTGTTTGACTTTGACTAAGTAGCTGAAGTTTTCTGAACCTCAGTTTACTCATCTATAAAATGAAAATCTGGGACCAGGTGATCTTGAGGTTTCTTCCTGCTCTAAATTTATGACCCTAGTCTTCATTTATTTCCCTGTAGTACTTTACACTTCAAGAAATCTCAGCGATTTAGTAACATTGGTAGTTTATGCTAATAATTTTGCTTTTTAAAATGGTGGAAATGGAAACCCAGGCAGGGCGGCTTTTAGGAGAGCCAGTTGTTGAACATTTACCAGCATACCTTTTCTGGAGCTATGAAGCTGATGCTTCAGGGGTGGAATAGAACCAAATGATGACAGAGAATAAATTTCTTGGCCCAGAAGGAAGGATTTGTATGAAGAAGTACAATGTTGGAAATTGAAAATATCCATCTATAATTGAGGAAAATGCTTTGTAAACTATAAAGCACTATGTAGATATGAATTATTATGTAGAAATTTTGAATTTGTGTGACATATATTATATTTGCATCAATAAATATTATTTGAATACTCCAAAAGTATGATTTCATTATTTTATGCATGTATTCTTTTAATACAAATTTTAATACAATGTCAAGAAGACTTGAGTATGAATTATATCTGATATATAATAACTGTTTGAGCTGAGGCAAAACACTTA